>NW_026286494.1:0-7731 GCF_023373465.1 Oncorhynchus keta | reverse complement strand
TGTCCTAGTTACTTTAACACAAAGCTTATATTCGGTGTAAACAATCTTTAATCAATGCCAATATGATAACATTTCACATGATCACTAGTACTGACTTTTCAATATGGTAGCACCTCTGAATTATTCGTAAAAAAAACATAAGTTCATTTTATTTCACATCCAGAAAGAATGTACAGTGTACAAATATGCAAATATAAATAAGTGATAAGAAAAAAAAACTTAATTGAGACAATGAGCCTTTTAGATACACAGAACACAACCTAAATGGCACCCTATTCCCTATATAGTGCACTACTTTTAACCAGAGTCCTATGGCCAATGGTACCCTATTCCCTATATAGTGCACTACTTTTAACCAGAGTCCTATGGCCAATGGTACCCTATTCCCTCTATAATGTATTACTTTTGACCATCTCTCTTTATCTGACTTAAATAAATAAAGGTGAAATCAAATTAACAAAAAAATGTACAAACTATACAGAATGTCTTTGTTCTGAAGTTCACCATCCCTTTTACAGAATATCTTTGTTTTGATTTCCTGCTGAAGTAATCATCCTTTATAGAATGTCTTTGTTTTGATTACCTGCTGAAGTAATCATCCTTTATAGAATGTCTTTGTTTTGATTACCTGCTGAAGTAATCATCCTTTATAGAATGTCTTTGTTTTAATAATGTTGAAGTTTAGCATCCTTATTAGAATGTCTTTGCTTTGATTACCTGCTGAAGTAATCATCCTTTATAGAATGTCTTGTTTTGATTACCTGCTGAAGTAATCATCCTTTATAGAATGTCTTTGTTTTGATTACCTGCTGAAGTAATCATCCTTTATAGAATGTCTTTGTTTTGATTACCTGCTGAAGTAATCATCCTTTATAGAATGTCTTTGTTTTGATTACCTGCTGAAGTAATCATCCTTTATAGAATGTCTTTGTTTTGATTACCTGCTGAAGTAATCATCCTTTATAGAATGTCTTTGTTTTGATTACCTGCTGAAGTAATCATCCTTTATAGAATGTATTTGTTTTGATCATGTTGAAGTTGACTATCGTTAACATAATATCTTTGTTGTGATCACCTGTTGTGGTTGACCATCCTTAAATGAATGTCAGGCTTCCAGGTTTTATCCATGGAATGGATGTGCTCCTTAGCCTTCAACCTCAGTGCTGCGATGCTGGAACCATGTTCCAGGTCCTTAGCAGAGGGTACTTATCATTGAAGCTGCAGAGGCACTGGTAGAGTGGCGGGGCCACAGTCTGCACTCCCTGCATGCCATGTCCTGGGGGACTGTCGAGGAAGCTGTAGCTGTGGCTGTGGCTGTGGCTGTGAGAGTGGGTGTGGCTGGGGTAGGCATGCTGAAAGTGAGGGCCCTGCCCTGGGCCTGCATATCCGGGGATAGTGTGCATCGGGTTGCCACTGGACATGGGCGATGCCAGCCAGGGATCCAGGGGTAATGGGTTGGACATGAGCCCCACATTGGAGGGCGACCGGTTGAAAGACAACATGGGGGAGTGGTGGAGCTTTGTTGAGTTGGAGTCCATCTTCTCCTGACGTCTCCACTTAGCCCGACGGTTCTGGAACCACACCTGGACACGGACAGAGAGGATACCGTAGTATTAGTCTACAGTAGTCACTCAGCAGTGCACACTACATCAATGCAGTGCACACTACATCACCATAATGGTAGTAATAACAGTATTTGTAGATTTTGTTGTTGTTGTTTTGCTTAAAACATTTTTTTTTAAATGACCTGGACTAAATTATTCAGAATTCAAATTAATTTGGTTAGAGGCTGTGTAATTCTGTGTAATTTGGTTAGAGGCTGTGTAATTCGGTTAGAGGCTGTGTAAGAGGCTGTGTAACTCTGTGTAATTTGGTTAGAGGCTATGTAATTCGGTTAGAGGCTGTGTAAGAGGCTGTGTAATTCTGTGTAATTTGGTTCGAGGCTGTGTAAGAGGGTGTGTAATTCAGTTAGAGGCTGTGTAAGAGGCTGTGTAATTCTGTGTAATTTGGTTAGAGGCTGTGTAAGAGGCTGTGTAATTTGGTTAGAGGCTGTGTAAGAGCCTGTGTAATTCTGTGTAATTTGGTTAGAGGCTGTGTAATTTAGTTAGAGGCTGTGTAATTCTGTGTAATTTGGTTAGAGGCTGTGTAATTTAGTTAGAGGCTGTGTAATTCGGTTAGAGGCTGTGTAAGAGGCTGTGTAATTCTGTGTAATTTGGTTAGAGGCTGTGTAAGAGGGTGTGTAATTCAGTTAGAGGCTGTGTAAGAGGCTGTGTAATTCTGTGTAATTTGGTTAGAGGCTGTGTAAGAGGCTGTGTAATTTGGTTAGAGGCTGTGTAAGAGGCTGTGTAATTTTGTGTAATTTGGTTAGAGGCTGTGTAATTTAGTTAGAGGCTGTGTAAGAGGCTGTGTAATTCTGTGTAATTTGGTTAGAGGCTGTGTAAGAGGCTGTGTAATTCGGTTAGAGGCTGTGTAAGAGGCTGTGTAATTTGGTTAGAGGCTGTGTAAGAGGCTGTGTAATTCTGTGTAATTTGGTTAGAGGCTGAGTAATTTAGTTAGAGGCTGTGTAATTCTGTGTAATTTATTTAACCTGTGGTAAGCTACTGGTGCCTACAGGTTAAACATAGTAATTGAACCAGTTTTTAAAAAGAGAAAACATTTTGCTTCACTCCAGTTTTTAAAGTGCCAGTGTACCAATATATTTGACGGCAACTGTATGAGACAATGTATGAGAAGTCTCCACCTCCTAAATAGAATCTCTCAGCCAAAGCATGGGCCAAATTTCCAATCCCGTTCCAACATTTCAAAGAGGAGAACACTTGTCCAAAAATGTGTAATAGTAGTGGTGGTAATAGTAGTAGTAGTGGTGGTAATAGTAGTAGTAGTGGTGGTAATAGTAGTGGTGGTGGTAATAGTAGTAGTGGTGGTAATAGTAGTAGTAGTGGTGGCAATAGTAGTGGTGGTGGTAATAGTAGTAGTGGTGGTAATAGTAGTAGTGGTGGTAATAGTAGTGGTGGTGGTAATAGTAGTAGTGGTGGTAATAGTAGTAGTGGTGGTAATAGTAGTAGTGGTGGTAATAGTAGTAGTGGTGGTAATAGTAGTAGTAGTGGTGGTAATAGTAGTAGTGGTGGTAATAGTAGTGGTGGTGGTAATAGTAGTGGTGGTGGTGGCAATAGTAGTAGTGGTGGTAATAGTAGTGGTGGTGGTAATAGTAGTAGTAGTGGTGGTAATAGTAGTGGTGGTGGTAATAGTAGTAGTAGTGGTGGTAATAGTAGTGGTGGTGGTAATAGTAGTAGTAGTGGTGGTAATAGTAGTAGTGGTGGTGGTAATAGTAGTGGTGGTGGTAATAGTAGTAGTAGTGGTGGTAATAGTAGTGGTGGTGGTGGCAATAGTAGTAGTGGTGGCAATAGTAGTAGTAGTGGTGGTAATAGTAGTAGTGGTGGTAATAGTAGTAGTAGTGGTAGTAATAGTAGTGGTGGTGGTAATGAGTGGCAATAGTAGTAGTGGTGGCAATAGTAGTAGTGGTGGTAATAGTAGTAGTGGTGGTGGTAATAGTAGTGGTGGTGGTAATAGTAGTGGTAGTGGTGGTAATAGTAGTAGTGGTGGCAATAGTAGTAGTGGTGGTGGTAATAGTAGTGGTGGTGGTGGCAATAGTAGTAGTGGTGGTAATAGTAGTGGTGGTGGTGGCAATAGTAGTAGTGGTGGCAATAGTAGTAGTAGTGGTGGTAATAGTAGTGGTGGTGGTGGCAATAGTAGTAGTGGTGGCAATAGTAGTAGTAGTGGTGGCAATAGTAGTGGTAGTGGTGGTAATAGTAGTAGTGGTGGTGGCAATAGTAGTAGTGGTGGTAATAGTAGTGGTGGTGGTGGTAATAGTAGTAGTGGTGGCAATAGTAGTAGTGGTGGTAATAGTAGTGGTGGTGGTGGCAATAGTAGTAGTGGTGGTAATAGTAGTTGTTGTTGTTGTTTTGCTTAAAACATTTTTTAAAATGACCTGGACTCAATTATTCAGAATTCAAATTAATTTGGTTAGAGGCTGTATGTAATTCTGTGCAGTTTGGTTAGAGGCTGTGTAATTCGGTTAGAGGCTGTGTAAGAGGCTGTGTAACTCTGTGTAATTTGGTTAGAGGCTGTGTAATTTGGTTAGAGGCTTATGTAGTTCCCGGTTAGAGGCTGTGTAAGAGGCTGTGTAATTCTGAATGGTGGTTCGAGAGGCTGTGTAAGAGGTGTGTAATTCAGTTAGAGACTGTGTAAGAGGCTGTGTAATTCTGTGTAATTTGGTTAGAGGCACGTGTAAGAGGCTGTGTAATTTGGTTAGGAGGCTGTGTAAGAGCCCGTGTAATTCTGTGCTGATTTGGTTAGAGCCTGTGTGAATTTGGTTAGAGGCTGTGTAATTCTGTGTAATTTGGTTAGAGGCTGTGTAATTTAGTTAGAGGCTGTGTAATTCAGGTTAGAGGCTGTGTAAGAGGCTGTCAATTCTGTGTAATTTGGTTAGAGGCTGTGTAAGAGGTGTGTAATTCAGTTAGAGGCTGTGTAAGAGGCTGTGTAATTCTGTGTAATTTGGTTAGAGGCTGTGTAAGAGGCTGTGTAATTTGGTTAGAGGCTGTGTAAGAGGCTGTGTAATTCTGTGTAATTTGGTTAGAGGCTGTGTAATTTAGTTAGAGGCTGTGTAAGAGGCTGTGTAATTCTGTGTAATTTGGTTAGAGGCTGTGTAAGAGGCTGTGTAATCGGTTAGAGGCTGTGTAAGAGGCTGTGTAATTCGGTTAGAGGCTGTGTAAGAGGCTGTGCAATTCTGTGTAATTTGGTTAGGAGGCTGAGTAATTTAGTTAGAGGCTGTGTAATTCTGTGTAATTTATTTAACCTGTAGTAAGCTACTGGTGCCTACAGGTTAAACATAATGAATTGAACCAGTTTTAAAGAGAAAACATTCTGCTTCCTCAGTTTTTAAAGTGCCAGTGTACCAATATATTTGTGGCAACTGTATGAGACAATGTATGAGAAGTCTCCACCTCCTAAATAGAATCTCTCAGCCAAAGCATGGGCCAAATTTCCCATCCCGTTCCAACATTTCAAGAGGAGAACACTTGTCCAAAAATGTGTAATAGTAGTGGTGGTAATAGTAGTAGTAGTGGTGGTAATAGTAGTAGTAGTGGTGGTAATAGTAGTGGTGGTGGTAATAGTAGTAGGTGGTGGTAATGAGTAGTAGTAGTGGTGGCAATAGTAGTGGTGGTGGTAATAGGTGGTAGTGGTGGTAATAGTAGTAGTTGGTGGTAATAGTAGTGAATTGGTGGTAATAGTAGTGGTGGTGGTAATAGTAGTAGTAGTGGTGGTAATCCTTTGAATTCCATGCTGTCACAGTTACCAGCCCTTTCAAGCTAACATCCTTATCATTTATCGCCCTCCAGGGTTCCTCGGAGGATTCATCAATATGAGCTTGGTGCCTTGATAAGCTCCTTTCCTGAGGACGGCGCTCACCTCTCACAGTTCTGGGCGACCTTAACCTCCCACGTCTACCTTTGACTCATTCCTCTCTGCCTCCTTCTTTCCACTCCTCTCCTCTTTTGACCTCACCCTCTCACCCTCCCCCTACTCACAAGGCAGGCAATACGCTGACCTCATCTTTACTAGATGCTGTTCTTCCACTAACCTCATTGCAGCTCCCCTCCAAGTCTCCGACCACTACCTTGTATCCTTTTCCCCTCTCGCTCTCATCCAACACTTCCCACACTGCCCCTACTCGGATGGTATCGCGCCGTCCAATCTTCGCTCTCTCTCCCCCGCTACTCTCTCCTCTTCCATCCTATCTTCTCTTCCCTCTGCTCAAGCTTTCTCCAACCTATCTCCTGATCTCTGCCTCCTCAGCCACCCTCTCTCCTCCCATACTGCGTCAGCGCTCATCTGCATGCCAGCTGTCTACCAAATCTGTGTGTACCACCTGTCTCTCTCTCTCTCTCTCCGCTCTGCCTCCCGGTGGCACCCCCGGTCCTCCCCCTCCAGCTCCGTGGCTCGACGACTCATTGCCGAGCTCACAGGAGCATGGAGCTCCGGGCCAGCCGAGCGGAAATGGAGGAAAACTTCGCCCTCCCTGCGGTTACCTGGCATCCTTTCACTCCCTCCTCTCTACATTTTCCTCCTCTGTCTCTGCATGCTAAAGCCACTTTCTACCATTCCTTGACCCTATCCCTCCTCTCTTCTCCCGGACCATTTCCGGACCTTCTCCCTTACTCACCTCGCTCATCAACTCATCCCTGACCCGGCTACGTCCCGCCTCCGTCTTCAAGAGGCAGAGTTGCACCCTTCTGAAAAAACCTACACTCGATCCTCCGATGTCAACAACTACAGACCAGTATCCCTTCTCTCTTTTCTCTCCAAAACTCTTGAGCGTACCGTCCTGGCCAGCTACCGCCATCTCTCTCAGAATGACCTTTCTTGATCCAAATCAGTCAGGTTTCAAGACTAGTCATTCAACTGAACTGCTTCTCTCTAGACACGGAGGCGCTCCGCACTGCTAAAGCTAACCTCTCTCCTCTGCTCTCATCCTTCTAGACCTATCGGCTGCCTTCGATACTGTGAACCATCAGATCCTCCTCTCCACCCTCTCCGAGCTGGGCATCTCTCGGCCCACGCTTGGATTAAGCGCTACCTGACAGGTCGCTCCTCCCAGGTGGCGTGGCGAGAATCTGTCTCCCTCACCACGCGCCTCACCACTGGTGTCCCCAGGGCTCTGTTCTAGGCCCTCTCTTATTCTCACAGGCACCAAGTCACTTGGCTCTGTCACTAACCTCATGGTCTCTCTCCTATCATTGCTATGCAGACGATACATAAATTAATCTTCTCCTTTCCCCCTTCTGATGACCAGGTGGCGAATCGCATCTCTGCATGTCTGGCAGACATATCAGTGTGGATGACGGATCACCACCTCAAGCTGAACCTCAGCAAGATGGAGCTCCTCTTCCCTCCCGGGAAGGACTGCCCATTCCATGATCTCGCCATCACGGTTGACAACTCCATTGTGTCCTCCTCCAGAGCGCTAAGAACCTTGGCGTGATCCTGGACAACACCCTGACGTTCTCAACTAACATCAAGGCGAAACCCGCCTCCTGTAGGTTCATGCTCTACAACATCCGCAGAGCACGACCCTGCCTCACACAGGAAGCGGCGCAGGTCCCAATCCAGGTACTTGGTCATCTCCCGTCTTGATTACTGCAACTCGCTGTTGGCTGGGCTCCTGCCTGTGCCATTAAACCCTACAACTCATCCAGAACGCCGCAGCCCGTCTGGTGTTCAACCTTCCCAAGTTCTCTCCCGTCACCGCTCGCTCCTCCGCTCCACTGGCTTCAGTTGAAGCCAGATCCGCTACAAGACCATGGGTGCTCGCCTACACGGAGCTGTGAGGGAACGCACCTCAGTACCTCCAGGCTCTGATCAGGCCCTACACCCAAACAAGGGCACTGCGCTTCATCCACCTCTGGCCTGCTCGCCTCCCTACCACTGAGGAAGTACAGTTCCCGCTCAGCCCAGTCAAAACTGTTCGCTGCTCTGGCCCCAATGGTGGAACAAACTCCTCACGACGCCAGGACAGCGGAGTCAATCACCACCTTCCGGAGACACCTGAAACCCCACCTCTTCAAGGAATACCTAGGATAGGGTAAGTAAGGGTAGTAATCCTTCTCACCCCCCTTCTCCCCCCCAACAAGATTTAGATGCAAGTGGCTGTTCACTGGTTGTCATAAGGTG
>NW_026286493.1:0-7849 GCF_023373465.1 Oncorhynchus keta | reverse complement strand
CCATTACGTATTGCTTGTGATCCATTTTGATCTTGAAACTCCAATTCATCCTGATCTCGATCTTGAACCTGCAACTCCTCCTGATCCGGACTTGGATCTGGAACCTGTGACTCACATTCTGACTCTTCACTGGCAGAGCAGAATGACAACATGCCAGGCCTGCTCTGTAGGCCCCTCCTCCTGCTGTTTAAGAGGGCCATGAGCTCCATGGTGGGGGTCAGGCTCAACCATTTGTTGATTGTGATTCACCACTTTACTGTTGGTTCCTTTCTAAGAAGGTTGCTATCATCCGTGCCTCCTCCAGATCCCTTTCAACTTGCTGTAGACATCGCTGTCTTTCTAACGGTTTGACTATGGTTTCACATACTTCTAAGGCTTGTCGGTTTGGGTGTCCAAGTGTCTATACTCGTCGCTTGAGTGTCCTCTATGATTTTGTATTTAAGGTGCTCGAGATCAGAAGCTTGTGAGTCACTCAGGGCCTCTGATGGGACTTCACCTCCCACTGGGGCTTGAATAGCGAGAACCCGGATACCAAGATTTAATGGGATTCACCACCCAAAACCACTCTTTTCACGGGATAAATAACTGCGAGAAACTGGTAAATTATAATAATTTATTTATATGAGCAGCATGGCGTGAACTGTTCAATTATATGCAATGTCTAAATCTGGCTTCTCTATGGCCTCTGTATGATGAATCAGAGCTCAGGGTGGGGACAGACAGCCCATCTCACAATACATGTCGACCTTTCACCTCACTATGGTCACATTTTTTCTTGTGATAGGTAGGCCTACATTTGCTGCAGCATAGCCTATGCTACAGTAATATAAAGACAGAATGCACTTCTAATTTACCCATCTGTCTTTCGGTTGTCACCTGGTTTTTAATTGTAAAGATGTATTTTTTTGTTATTGCAGCTGCAGAGTTTTAAAACCGCCTATCATTGTTTTAAATCAGTACACGTGCGAGCACTCTCTCGCAATCTTTCTCTCTCTCCATCAACTCTATTCAAATTGCATCCAAAATAGATTAATCCTGTTCTAGATTGATATATAGCCCAATATTTAGATGTTCTAGCCTACCGTTTTCTGGTAAAACATTCAATGCAGTATTAGCCTTATATTTAGCTAATTAAGGATTGGTTATGCATAATAAGCT
This sequence comes from Oncorhynchus keta, assembly GCF_023373465.1. Classification (NCBI taxonomy): domain Eukaryota; kingdom Metazoa; phylum Chordata; class Actinopteri; order Salmoniformes; family Salmonidae; genus Oncorhynchus; species Oncorhynchus keta. The sequence continues at coordinate 6,691 of NW_026286493.1, read as the reverse complement.
TCTAATTTATAGCCTCTGTCTCCTGCTCAATATGCAAGCACCTACAGTTGAAGTCGGAAGTTTACATACACTTAGGTTGGAATCATTAAAACTCATTTTTCAACCACTCCACAAATTTCTTGTTAACAAACTATAGTTTTGGTGAGTCGGTTAGGACATCTACTTTGTGCATGACACAAGTAATTTTTCCAACAAGTGATTATAGACAGATTATTTCACTTATAATTCACTGTATCACAATTCCAGTGGGTCAGAAATGTACATACACTAAGTTGACTGTGCCTTTAAACAGCTTGGAAAATTCCAGAAATTGATGTCATGGCTTTAGAAGCTTCTGATTGACTAACTGACATCATTTGAGTCAATTGGAGGTGTACCTGTGGATGTATTTCAAGGCATACCTTCAAACTCACTGCCTATTTGCTTGACATCATGGGAAAATTAATAGAAGAAGAAAAGAAAATGTAGACCTCCACAAGTCTGGTTCATCCTTGGGAGCCAATTTCCAAACACCTGAAGGTACCACGTTCATCTGTACAAACAATAATACGCAAGTATAAACACCATGGGACCACGCAGTCGTCATACCGCTCAGGAAGGAGATGCATTCTGTCTCCTAGAGATGAACGTACTTCAATCCCAGAACAACAGCAAAGGACCTTGTGGAGATGCTGGAGGAAACAGGTACAAAAGTATCTATACCCACAGTAAAATTAGTATAATATCAACATAACCTGAAAGGCTGCTCAGCAAGGAAGATGCCACTGCTGCAAAACCGCCATAAAAAAGCCAGACTACTGTCACATCCTGACTTTAGTTCCTTTTTTATGTCTCTGTTTTAGTTTGGTCAGGGCATTGGGGTTGGGGTGGGCATTCTACGTTTTTTTTATTCTAGTTTTTTTGTATTTCTGTGTTTGGCCTGGTATGGTTCCTAATCAGAGGCAGCTGTCAATCTTTGTCTCTGATTGAGAACCATATTTAGGCAGCCTGTTTTCCCACTATGATTTGTGGGTAGTTATTTTCTGTTTAGTGTGTTTGCACCTGACGGAGCTGTTTCGGTTGTTTCTTTTGTTCCTTGTTGTAGTTAGTGTTCAGTTGATTAAAATAATGATTAACACTTACCACGCTGCATCTTGGTCCTCACCTTCTTCCACCTTCTTCCACCTTGGTCCTCACCTTCTTCGAGTTTGCAACTGCACATGGGGACAAAGATCATACTTTTTGGAGAAATGTCCTCTGGTCTTATTAAACCAAAAAAATAACTGTCTGGCCATAATGACCATTGGAAGAATGTGGGGGTGCTTTGCTGCAGGAGGGAGTGGTGCACTTCAGAAAATAGATGGCATCATAAGGATTGAAAATTATGTGAATATATTGACGCAACATACTTCCAAAGTTGTGGCAAGGTCAAAAAGGCAAGGTATTGAAGTGGCCATCACAAAGCCCTGACCTCAATCCTATAGAACATTTGTGGACAGGACTGAAAAAGTGTGTGTGAGCAAGGAGGCCTATAAACCTGACTCAGTTACACCAGTTCTTTCAGGAGGAATGGGCCAAAATTCCCTTAACTTATTGTGGGAAGCTTGTGGAAGGCTACCCAAAACTTTTGACCCAAGTTAAACAATTTAAAGGCAATGCTACCAAATACTAATTGAGTGTATGTAATCTTCTGACCCACTGGGAATGTGATGAAAGAAATAACATCTTTAATAAATCATTCTCTCGACTATTATTCTGACATTTCACATTCTTAAAATAAAGTGGTGATCCTAACTGACCTAAGGCAGGATATTTTTACTTGGATTAAATGTCAGGAATTGTTAACTGAGTTTAAATATATTTGGCTAAGGTGTATGTACATTTCCGGCTTCAACTGTATGCTCCTCCGCTGGCCTCGCCGTAAAAAAAAGATACTTAGATCTTGCATGCAGGAAAAGATAGACTAGAATGGCTTGCTAGACATTCTGTTTTTAGAATTGTTTTTACCAATAGAATATTCAAAGAGGGACGCAAGCTCTTTTTGACTGAATATTAAATACAGAACTCCCGGGTAGTTTGAAAGAAGAGCGAATAAGCAATGGCAGTAGGCTATAGCAGTTATTCATTCAGACCCATAACCATTCAATCTTTGTGAAGAGAAGTGAAATTCTTTTGCATCTAATTATAGCCCTATGTTATTCATGGATGTCATTATAATGACGACGATAAGGACAGCACAACTTATTTAATTTAACTGTTGAAAGTGAGGAAGGAATGAAGCAACACTAGAGAGAGAAAGAGGCAGGCTATTAACATTAGAGAAAATATTATCAAAGGTATTTCTGTTTTTCTGTCATGTGTAATGTCGTGGAAATAACCACCAGGGACACCTGAAGTCAATCTTAAATGAATCATTCTTTATTACCAGCAAGCTGGAGAGGTTCCAACAAACTTAATGTACCAAGTAGTTCGTGTCTGTCAGGAGCTCGGCCGGGGCAGTCCCGTTAGTTCTCTTATATACTGCTTACACAGATAAGTTATATATGCATGATTTAGCTTATTCATTACTCAAAATGTATTGATTAACGTTTGTTCATGCATGTGACCAACCAATAACTCATGAAGCTTCTTTCCAAGCTGAGACCTTGAAACTGAGACACCCTTTCAGTTCTCATAACAATGTTCTGGGCGTACTGCCAAATTGCTTGCAGTGGTTCCTCCTTTAAAGTTGTGTCATACTGCAGAACACCTTGCCGGCTGCTTCAGCATTCTATGGCATGGTATTTCATTGTCAGACATTTTTTACATTTAATGCAAGTTAGTGCTAGTTTGACCACCAGAGGGTAACTTTAAGAACCATCTGATAGTATCCCATATTGGCATTACTAGAGAATTTAATTTTTTTTTTGTCATAACAGTACATGGGATTTATTTTAAGAAATTTGGCTGAATTAATTAGATTAATATTCTGTTTTTTCTATTCTGAGAAAAACTAAACTAAACCCTCAGGGTTTCCGTTAGGATGGAATGGGAAATATTGCACTGTACAACATGATGGTCGGGAGTAGGTTACAGCATAAGAGAATTGGAGGATTCGAAATGAATATTTAAGGGGCATAACAAAATAGTGACTCCGCCAATAATTACATTTAGAGGATTGGAGGATTCTAAATGAATGTCAAAGGAGCATTTTCCGTTAGGCTCTATGAGAATATAAAAGTTTTTAAAATATAATTCTAAATGAATTAATAATAATAATAACAATAATCGCTTTGTTTAAAATGTAACGATATTTTGGAGATTTCATTTTCATTTAAAACCTCTTAAAGATAGCGCAATTTTTTTCAACATTTTGTTAAAAATCGCGCAAAATGTCAATGTCCTGCTACTCATGCCAGGAATATAGTATATGCATATGATTAGTATGTGTGGATAGAAAACACTCTGAAGTTTCCACAACTGGTTAATAAACCATGTATGTGACTATAACAGAATGTGTTTAACAGGCATAACCCCAAGGAAAACTGAAATATATACAGTGCCTTGCGAAAGTATTCGGCCCCCTTGAACTTTGCGAACTTTTGCCACATTTCTGGCTTCAAACATAAAGATATAAAACTGTATTTTTTTGTGAAGAATCAACAACAAGTGGGACACAATCATGAAGTGGAACGACATTTATTGGATATTTCAAACTTTTTTAACAAATCAAAAACTGAGAAATTGGGCGTGCAAAATTATTCAGCTAGCGTCTCACCTTGCTCTAAGAGGTTCATTTAACCTAGAGTGAGTGAGAAAAAGGCTATTCTTGAACATGGGGTGAGACATTCTCACCTATTTGTAAATGCAGCCAGTTTGTTATTTAGAATTATTTATTTCTGGAGAAAGCTAACTTTATTATTTAACAGACATCCCTTGCTTATATTTAGTCAACACATATCTTAAGAATATCATGAAATATAATTGAGCAATTTCGTTTCTCCATGCTTGTCTCGGTGCTGAAATAGACGTCCACAGCGGGAAGGCTATATAACAATATTTTGGAGATTATTACATTTTTTTTAAACAACTGAACGATTGTAATCTGAATAAAGGCCAAAATAATATTTTAAAAGCAAAAAATTGTGCCCTGCTCATAGCCATAATGACGCTGTACAACGTGACCATGTGTGTTTGAAAGAAAAAATTTTGTTCCAATATTTCTGTAATTCAGTGATATTTATTCCCATAGTAATTTGTTATGAATCCATAACTAAATAAATATAGTCATTTTTAAAGAAAATTAGAATGATTTTATTAATGAAAGCATAAGGATTCCATTATTAGTTCCATTGTTTTTAGTTTGAACGTACAGACTGGCACTAACAGAACAGCGGGAATGTTTCCCTAGTCAGCGCCATTATTAGTGCAATGCCCCTTAAATATTTTGGAGATGATTTCCTTTTCAAATAATGTAAAATGAGCGTGAAAAAGGCCATTCTTGAACATGGGGCGAGACATTGTTACTAATTTGTAAATAAAGCCAGGTTGTTATTTTGAATGATTTATTTCTGTTTTTAGAGGGAGAAAACAAAAACCTAGTCATTTCATGGGTCTCCCAGTCAAGGACTGCACGGGTATTGAACCACCTGTAGCAACACAGCTTGCACTACTATGCAGTGTCTTAGACCATTGCGCCACTCCGGGTCTATACAACATGACTTGTCAGTAGTGGCCTACAGTACTACAGTAAGAGCAAAATGATCCTAACAAAATGAAATAATAAAAACATTAGTGTAACAACAGTTTTAGTAAGTAATACTGAATACTGAAGTCGTGCACAATTATCAGTTTCTATTTAGGTTTATGTCGCCCATTCATTGTCCGTTAGAGACACAGTAGGACCCAAAAGCATAATCAGTGCTCTAACTCCCCCTCGTGCTTGTCCGGAACAATGAAGTGGTGACGCAGGTACCGTACTAAACCCAAAATTACTCTAAGTCCCGCGGCGTAAGCTCGCTACTTAAGAAGGAGGAACCACTGTATAATGAAGATTCCTCCCAAGCACGATCAATCAGTCACTTGCATGAACCCAGTCGAATTGGTTACATTTACATTACATTTAAGTCATTTAGCAGACGCTCTTATCCAGAAGCGACTTACAAATTGGTGCATTCACCTTATGACATCCAGTGGAACAGCCACTTTACAATAGTGCATCTAAATCTTTTAAGGGGGTGAGAAGGATTACTTTATCCTATCCTAGGTATTCCTTAAAGAGGTGGGGTTTCAGGTGTCTCCGGAAGGTGGTGATTGACTCCGCTGTCCTGGCGTCGTGAGGGAGTTTGTTCCACCATTGGGGGCCAGAGCAGCGAACAGTTTTGACTGGGCTGAGGCGGGAACTGTACTTCCTCAGTGGTAGGGAGGCGAGCAGGCCAGAGGTGGATGAACGCAGTGCCCTTGTTTGGGTGTAGGGCCTGATCAGAGCCTGGAGGTACTGAGGTGCCGTTCCCCTCACAGCTCCGTAGGCAAGCACCATGGTCTTGTAGCGGATGCGAGCTTCAACTGGAAGCCAGTGGAGAGAGCGGAGGAGCGGGGTGACGTGAGAGAACTTGGAAGGTTGAACACCAGACGGGCTGCGGCGTTCTGGATGAGTTGTAGGGTTTAATGGCACAGGCAGGGAGCCCAGCCAACAGCGAGTTGCAGTAATCCAGACGGAGATGACAAGTGCCTGGATTAGGACCTGCGCTGCTTCCTGTGTGAGGCAGGGTCGTACTCTGCGGATGTTGTAGAGCATGAACCTACAGGAACGGGCCACCGCCTTGATGTTAGTTGAGAACGACAGGGTGTTGTCCAGGATCACGCCAAGGTTCTTAGCGCTCTGGGAGGAGGACACAATGGAGTTGTCAACCGTGATGGCGAGATCATGGAACGGGCAGTCCTTCCCCGGGAGGAAGAGCAGCTCCGTCTTGCCGAGGTTCAGCTTGAGGTGGTGATCCGTCATCCACATTGATATGTCTGCCAGACATGCAGAGATGCGATTCGCCACCTGGTCATCAGAAGGGGGAAAGGAGAAGATTAATTGTGTGTCGTCTGCATAGCAATGATAGGAGAGACCATGTGAGGTTATGACAGAGCCAAGTGACTTGGTGTATAGCGAGAATAGGAGAGGGCCTAGAACAGAGCCCTGGGGACACCAGTGGTGAGAGCGCGTGGTGAAGAGACAGATTCTCGCCACCCACCTGAGTAGGAGCGACCTGTCAGGTAGGACGCAATCAGCGTGGGCGCGCCGAGAATGCCCAACTCGGAGATGGTGGAGAGGGAGGATCTGATGGTTCACAGTATCGAAGGCAGCCGATAGGTCTAGAAGGATGAGCAGAGGAGAGAGTTAGCTTTAGCAGTGCGGAGCGCCTCCATTGATACAGAGAAGAGCAGTCTCAGTTGAATGACTAGTCTTGAAACCTGACTGATTTGGATCAAGAAGGTCATTCTGAGGAGATAGCGGGAGAGCTGGCCAAGGACGGCACGTTCAAGAGTTTTGGAGAGAAAAGAAGAAGGGATACTGGTCTGTAGTTGTTGACATCGGAGGGATCGAGTGTAGGTTTTTTCAGAAGGGGTGCAACTCTCGCTCTCTTGAAGACGGAAGGGGCGTAGCCAGCGGTCAGGGATGAGTTGATGAGCGAGGTGAGGTAAGGGAGAAGGTCTCCGGAAATGGTCTGGAGAAGAGGAGGGG
>NW_026286492.1:0-4580 GCF_023373465.1 Oncorhynchus keta | reverse complement strand
AGACACACACACACACACAATTATATTACACCTGGAGAGAGAGACACACACAATTATATTAGACCTGGAGAGAGAGAGAGAGACACACAATTATATTACACCTAAAGAGAGAGAGAGACACACACAATTATATTACACCTAAAGAGAGAGAGACACAATTATATTACACCTAAAGAGAGAGAGAGACACACACAATTATATTACACCTAAAGAGAGAGAGAGACACACACAATTATATTACACCTGGAGAGAGAGAGAGACACACAATTATATTACACCTAAAGAGAGAGAGAGACACAATTATATTACACCTAGAGAGACACACACACAATTATATTACACCTAGAGAGAGAGAGAGAGAGACACAAATATTACACCTGGAGAGAGAGAGAGAGAGAGAGAGACACAAATATTACACCTGGAGAGAGAGAGAGAGACACACAAATATTACACCTGGAGAGAGAGAGACACACACACACACACACAAATATTACACCTAGAGAGAGAGAGAGAGAGAGAGGAGAGAGAGAGAGAGAGAGAGAGAGACACACACACAAATATTACACCTGGAGAGAGAGAGCGAGGAGAGAGAGAGAGACACACACACACACACACACACAAATATTACACCTTGAGAGAGAGACACACACAAATATTACACCTGGAGAGAGAGAGACACACACAAATATTACATTACACCGGCAGACACACAAACACACCATTACATTACACCTGGAGAGAGAGACCATTATATTGGGCTAACGGCCTGCGCTGAGACACGCCTACACACTCCCTAATCTAGCTCACCGGATTCTAACTAGAAACTGGTTGATAAACTGAAGCAGGTGAATTAACACTGGGGTTGGAGTTAAAACCTACAGGAGGGTTTCTCTCCAGGAACAGGGTTGGAGTTAAAACCTACAGGAGGGTCTCTCTCCAGGAACAGGGTTGGAGTTAAAACCTACAGGAGGGTATCTCTCCAGGAACAGGGTTGGAGTTAAAACCTACAGGAGGGTATCTCTCCAGGAACAGGGTTGGAGTTAAAACCTACAGGAGGGTTTCTCTCCAGGAACAGGGTTGGAGTTAAAACCTACAGGAGGGTTTCTCTCCAGGAACAGGGTTGGAGTTAAAACCTACAGGAGGGTTTCTCTCCAGGAACAGGGTTGGAGTTAAAACCTACAGGAGGGTTTCTCTCCAGGAACAGGGTTGGAGTTAAAACCTACAGGAGGGTCTCTCTCCAGGAACAGGGTTGGAGTTAAAACCTAACGGAGGGTATCTCTCCAGGAACAGGGTTGGAGTTAAAACCTACAGGAGGGTTTCTCTCCAGGAACAGGGTTGGAGTTAAAACCTACAGGAGGGTATCTCTCCAGGAACAGGGTTGGAGTTAAAACCTACAGGAGGGTTTCTCTCCAGGATCAGGGTTGAAAAGCCCTGCTTTATAGACTCCACCCACCTTTCCTGCAGTATAGACTCCACCCACCTTTCCTGCAGTATAGACTCCACCCACCTTTCCTGCAGTATAGACTCCACCCACCTTTCCTGCAGTATAGACTCCACCCACCTTTCCTGCAGTATAGACTCCACCCACCTTTCCTGCAGTATAGACTCCACCCACCTTTCCTGCAGTATAGACTCCACCCACCTTTCCTGCAGTATAGACCTACCCACCTTCCTGCAGTATAGACTCCACCCACCTTTCCTGCAGTATAGACTCCACCCACCTTCCTGCAGTATAGACTCCACCCACCTTCCTGCAGTATAGACTCTGTCCACCTTCCTGCAGCATAGACCCACCCACCTTTTCCCAGTATAGACTCCACCCACAGTTCCTGCAGTATAGACTCCACCCACCTTTCCTGCAGTATAGACTCCACCCACCTTTCCTGCAGTATAGACTCCACCCACCTTCCACAGGCCCTGCAGTGATGCCTCCTGGTGAAGGTGAAGCGGACTCGCACTTCATACAGACTGGAGCCTGGGAGTCAGGGACCCACACGGGGGCCACATCCCCCAGGGAGAGAGCTGTTTCTGGGCAGAGCGCCTTGGTGATGCTGCCCTGCCTGGAAGTCATTATCCGGGCTGCTCTCGGACACCTCCACCAGGCCCGACGATGATGACGGAGACTCCCGGTTAGCACCTCCCCTTCACAACACCACCACCACCAGGGTCGCCCAAGGCAAGTACAGTTGCCGTATCCATGATTCCGGCACCGCCACGGTTCTCAAGGTTCTTGTTCTTTCCTCCACCAGTAACGTTGCCGGCAGTGTTAGCAGAAGGCGCCAGCTGGTTCTGGACCTGTTCGTATAGGGGCCGGGGGATCTGGAGTTTGAGACTGACCGGCTGTTTAGGACGTGCCCCTCCGAACGGCAAGCTCACCGGCTGCAAACAACTGTTGTTCAGTTTCTTGGGTAAAGAGCTACCGCCTCTTTCTCCTCCTCCTTCGTGCTCTTGCTTGCTCTCCTCCATCTCCTTCTCCTCTGTTACAGAGTCCTCCTTGGAGGGGGGAGGTGTGAGAGACCCTCTCTCTTCTTCTTCTTCCCCTGCAGTAGCCAGGCCGTTGGTGAGAGCCACCTCTCCATTCTGAACCCCACTCTTGTCCAGCTCTCCATTCAACCTCTTCTCCTTCTGAGAAGACTTCCTACACTCTTTTGTCCCCCCTCTCAGTTCTTCCATCACCCCTCCATTCTGTCCTCTCCCCCCAGTGTCCTGTGACTGTCCCCCAGCCATGTCAGCCTCCTCTCTGTCCCTCTCCTGTATGGGTGACGCAACCCAAGTGCTCTCTGTCGCCAGACGGGGGTTAGACTCATCTACTGCCACCTGTCTGTCTGCCACCTGTCTGTCTGCCACCTGTCTGTCTGCCACCTGTCTGTCTGCCACCTGTCTGTCTGCCACCTGTCTGTCTGCCACCTGTCTGTCCCCTCCCAGGCTTTCCTCGTAGGTAAAGAGTGAATGACTAATGTTTGAGCTTCCACCACTCCTCTCCCCCTCCCTACCCTCCAGAGGGACATCAGGACGTGGGTCAGAGGGGGCAGGCGGCTGGTGGTTTGAAGGGGTCGTTTGGATCCCCTTGCAGAGTTCGTCACTGAGCCCGTTGAGAGCAGGACAAGAGGAGCTGATAGAGGTGAAGCCGTTCTCCAGGGCCAGGTGGTGGCAAGGAGGGGGGCTAGAGGAAGCCGGCACAGGGGGAGACAAGCCCTCCTCACCCCCCACCAGCTTGCCGATGTTGGGTTGGGGGATCGGAGGGCTGTGGACGTCCGCAGCGCAGCCTGGCCTCTCCTCTCCCCAGGAAGGAGGCTTGGCAGCGGGGTGGCGTTTGGAGTCAGGGCCCTGGAAGTCGTTAGAGGACGGGTCGAGGGTTGGGAGGGTCTTGAAGGGGAGGGGACTGTCCCCGTCCCTGGGGTCAGGGGTCAAAGCAGGGTTCAGAGACAGGAAGTGGGTCGGAGGGGCCAGGATCTGACTCCACTTAGCATCCGACAGAGTGGGACTGTCTGTCTCATCATCTAGAAGAGGGGCAGAGAGAGAGAGAGAGAGAGAGAGCGATTATGGGCACGTTCTTCTGCGCAGGCGTTGCCAGATCTTACAACGACTGGATAGGTATTTTAACTATCAGCTAACCACATATGTTATAGCCACCCTACAGCACAGTCAACGATGTGGCATGCAGCCATTGGTTGATGCATGCAACACCAGAGCAGGGGAACGTGACCTATAAAACCATGATGACACCATCTCCCGGGCACAGTAGGTGGGGATGACGCACCAGCGATGCCAACCGCTGGGGGGGAAGAAAAAACACCAGAGGCGGCTGCTAGCAGTACAGTGCCCTACAGCAGTACAGTGCCCTACAGCAGTACAGTGTCCTACAGCAGTACAGTGACCCACAGCAGTACAGTGTCCCACAGCAGTACAGTGACCCACAGCAGTACAGTGACCCACAGCAGTACAGTGTCCCACAGCAGTACAGTGTCCCACAGCAGTACAGTGTCCCACAGCAGTACAGTGTCCCACAGCAGTACAGTGTCCCACAGCAGTACAGTGTCCCACAGCAGTACAGTGTCCCACAGCAGTACAGTGTCCCACAGCAGTACAGTGTCCCACAGCAGTACAGTGTCCCACAGCAGTACAGTGTCCCACAGCAGGACAGTGTCCCACAGCAGGACAGTGTCCCACAGCAGGACAGTGTCCCACAGCAGGACAGTGTCCCACAGCAGGACAGTGTCCCACAGCAGGACAGTGTCCCACAGCAGTACAGTGTCCCACAGCAGGACAGTGTCCCACAGCAGGACAGTGTCCCACAGCAGGACAGTGTCCCACAGCAGGACAGTGTCCTACAGCAGGACAGTGTCCTACAGCAGGACAGTGTCCTACAGCAGGACAGTGTCCTACAGCAGGACAGTGTCCTACAGCAGGACAGTGTCCTACAGCAGGACAGTGTCCTACAGCAGGACAGTGTCCTACAGCAGGACAGTGTCCTACAGCAGTAGTGTCCTACAGCAGTAGTGTCCTACAGCAGTAGTGTCCTACAGCACTACAGTGTAGTGATTACCCTCCCCAACAGCAAATTACAAGTAAAAAAAAAA
>NW_026286491.1:0-3228 GCF_023373465.1 Oncorhynchus keta | reverse complement strand
AAATGTTTAAAAAACTAAAAGCATTGGATTTGGGACATATCATTCACTAAACCCTAAACCTCACGTAAATCTTGTAATGAATAATGTGGATATTGAGCAAGTTGAGGTGACGAAACTGCTTGGAGTAACCCTGGATTGTAAAACTGTCATGGTGAAAACATACTGATACAACAGTAGCTAAGATGGGGAGAAGTCTGTCCATAATAAAGCTGCTCTTCTTAACACTATCAACAAGGCAGGTCCTACAGGCCTAGTTTCTACCTTCTTAACAACACTATCAACAAGGCAGGTCCTACAGGCCCTGGATTCTACCTTCTTAACAACACTATCAACAAGGCAGGTACTACAGGCCCTAGTTTCTGCCTTCTTAACAACACTATCAACAAGGCAGGTCCTACAGGCCCTAGTTTCTACCTTCTTAACAATACTATCAACAAGGCAGGTCCTAAAGGCCCTAGTTTCTACCTTCTTAAACAACACTATCAACAAGGAAGTTCCTACAACTGTACAAAAGTCAGAGGTCTGTGTGTTGGAACTATACTTTCAGTTCTTGTTTAAACTATGTTCCTGTCTCACTTCTGCCTAGCACATGACAGCAATAAGAGGAAGAAGGATTGGGAGACTAACTGCCAATAACAATAAACTGAACTCCGCCAAGCAGAAACATCTTTGTATTAGCAACTATTAATTATGAGCTTATATGGTATTAAAGTTAAGGGACATCCCCCTGGGCGGGGTGATCCTCAGTAGGGGATAAAAAGGGAAAACACCATCTTGTGAACTGAGGGGTTACCAGTACAGAGTCAATGTGGAGGCTATATACAGGAGGTACCAGTATAGAGTCAATGTGGAGCTATATACAGGGGGTACCAGTACAGAGTCAATGTGGAGGCTATATACAGGAGTACCAGTACAGAGTCAATGTGGAGGCTAAATACAGGGGGTACCAGTACAGAGTCAATGTGGAGGCTATATACAGGGGGTACCAGTACAGAGTCATCAGGGAGGCTATATCAGGTATGGGTACAGAGTCAATGTGGAGGCTATATACAGGGGGTACAGGTATAGAGTCAATGTGCGGGGACACCGGTTAATTGAGGTAGTATGTACATGTCGGTAGAGTTAATTAAAGTGACAACTTTAATCACTACTTGTATTTGTGAGAGGTATTGACATTTAAAGCACCATAATGTCTGTTTGAACTACAGGCACACAGCTTAGACACCCACGCATACCCCACAAGACATGCCACCAGAGGTCTCTTCACAGTCCCCAAGTCCAGAACAGACTATGGGAGGCGCACAGTACTACACAGAGCCATGACTACATGGAACTCTATTCCACAGTACTACATAGAGCCATGACTACATGGAACTCTATTCCACAGTACTACATAGAGCCATGACTACATGGAACTCTATTCCACAGTACTACATAGAGCCATGACTACATGGAACTCTATTCCACAGTACTACATAGAGCCATGACTACATGGAACTCTATTCCACAGTACTACATAGAGCCATGACTACATGGAACTCTATTCCACAGTACTACATAGAGCCATGAATACATGGAACTCTATTCCACAGTACTACACAGAGCCATGACTACATGGAACTCTATTCCACAGTACTACATAGAGCCATGACTACATGGAACTCTATTCCACAGTACTACATAGAGCCATGACTACATGGAACTCTATTCCACAGTACTACATAGAGACATGACTACATGGAACTCTATTCCACAGTACTACACAGAGCCATGACACATGGAACTCTATTCCACAGTACTACATAGAGACATGACTACATGCAACTCTATTCCACAGTACTACATAGAGACATGACTACATGGAACTCTATTCCACAGTACTACATAGAGCCATGACTACATGGAACTCTATTCCACAATACTACATAGAGACATGACTACATGGAACTCTATTCCACAATACTACATAGAGCCATGACTACATGGAACTCTATTCCACAGTACTACATAGAGACATGACTACATGGAACTCTATTCCACAGTATACATAGAGCCATGACTACATGGAACTCTATTCACAATACTACATAGAGCCATGACTACATGGAACTCTATTCCACAGTACTACATAGAGACATGACTACATGGAACTCTATTCCACAGTACTACATAGAAGCATGACTACATGGAACTCTATTCCCCAGTACTACATAGAGCCATGACTGCATGGAACTCTATTCCACAATACTACATAGAGCCATGACCACATGGAACTCTATTACACAGTACTACATAGAGCCATGACTACATAGAACTCTATTCCCCAGTACTACATAGAGCCATGACTACATGGAACTCTATTCCACAGTACTACATAGAGCCTTGACTACATGGAACTCTATTCCACAGTACTACATAGAGCCTTGACTACATGGAACTCTATTCCACAGTACTACATAGAGCCATGACTACATGGAGCTCTATTCCACAGTACTACATAGAGACATGACTACATGGAACTCTATTCCACAGTACTACACAGAGACATGACTACATGGAACTCTATTCCACAGTACTACATAGAGCCATGACTACATGGAACTCTATTCCACAGTACTACATAGAGCCATGACACCATGGAACTCTATTCCACAGTACTACATAGAGCCATGACTACATGGAACTCTATTCCACAGTACTACATAGAGCCATGACTACATGGAACTCTATTCCACATCAGGTAACTGATGCAGCAGTAGAATCAGATTTTTTTTAAACAGATACAAATACACCTTATGGAACAGCAGGAAGCAGCACAAACACAAGACACATGCAGACACACACACAATAACATAAGCACTGTACACACACAGAATAACATAAGCACTGTACACACACAGAATAACATAAACACTTGTACACATACCCAATAGCACACTAAACACTGTACACAGAATAACATAAGCACTGTACACACACAGAATAACATAAGCACTGTATACACACAGAATAACATAAACATACAGCACACACACAGAATAACATAAACACTGTACACACACGTACACATGGATTTAGCACTGGATGGGTAACCATGGGGATGGATTGGCAACAATGGGGATGGATGGATTGGTAACCATGGGGATGGATGGATGGGTAACCATGGGGATGGATTGGCAACAATGGGGATGGATGGATTGGTAACCATGGGGATGGATTGGTAACAAT
>NW_026286490.1:0-3283 GCF_023373465.1 Oncorhynchus keta | reverse complement strand
CCGTTGTCATTCATCCTGCGACAGACGGCTTCACTGAATCTGTGTCGTCTCAACGTGTTCACGGCCATAGTCTTCCCTCTGAACTCACCTTGGGCAGTCAGGAACAGGGAGCAGGAAGGTGAGACAGAGCCACACGGTTTCCAAGACGACTACACACACAGCCAGGCTGGCCAGTAGAGCAGGAACTCACGAGCAGAGTACCACCAAGCATCCTGGGTAAAAACACAAACACCACCAAAACAAAAACAAGCATTTTGGTCACTATGGAAACAACACCAACCAGCAGACAGCTCAACATTAATACCAAGTGAAATGGAAGGCTGGTCTGACCACGGGGTCATAAGGCCGGTCTGACCACGGGGTCATAAGGCCGGTCTGACCACGGGGTTAAGGCTGGTCTGACCACGGGGTTAGGGTTATAAGGCTGGTCTGACCAGGGGTTAGGGTTATAAGGCTGGTCTGACCACGGGGTCATAAGGCCGGTCTGACCACGGGGTCATAAGGCCGGTCTGACCACGGGTCATAAGGTCGGTCTGACCACGGGGTCATAAGGCCGGTCTGACCACGGGGTTAGGGTTAGGTAAGGCCGGTCTGACCACGGGAGTCATAAGGCTCGGTCTGACCACGGGGTCATAAGGCCGGTCTGACCACGGGGTCATAAGGCCGGTCTGACCACGGGGTCATAAGGCCGGTCTGACCACGGGGTCATAAGGCCGGTCTGACCACGGGGTCATAAGGCCGGTCTGACCACGGGGTCATAAGGCCGGTCTGACCACGGGGTCATAAGGCCGGTCTGACCACGGGGTCATAAGGCCGGTCTGACCACGGGGTTAGGGGTTATAAGGCCGGTCTGACCACGGGGTTAGGGTTATAAGGCCGGTCTGACCACGGGGTCATAAGGCCGGTCTGACCACGGGGTCATAAGGCCGGTCTGACCACGGGGTCATAAGGCCGGTCTGACCACGGGGTCATAAGGCCGGTCTGACCACGGGGTCATAAGGCCGGTCTGACCACGGGGTCATAAGGCCGGTCTGACCACGGGGTCATAAGGCCGGTCTGACCACGGGGTCATAAGGCCGGTCTGACCACGGGGTCATAAGGCCGGTCTGACCACGGGGTCATAAGGCCGGTCTGACCACGGGGTCATAAGGCCGGTCTGACCACGGGGTCATAAGGCCGGTCTGACCACGGGGTCATAAGGCCGGTCTGACCACGGGGTCATAAGGCCGGTCTGACCACGGGGTCATAAGGCCGGTCTGGCCACGGGGTCATAAGGCCGGCCTGACCACGGGGTCATAAGGTCGGGTCTGACCACGTCGGGTCATAAGGCCGGTCTGACCACGGGGTCATAAGGCCGGTCTGACCACGGGGTCATAAGGCCGGTCTGACCACGGGGTCATAAGGCTGGCCTGACCACGGGGTTATAAGGCTGGTCTGACCACGGGGTTAGGGTTATAAGGCTGGTCTGACCACGGGGTCATAAGGCCGGTCTGACCACGGGGTCGATAAGGCCGGTCTGACCACGGGGTCATAAGGCTGGTCTGACCACGGGGTCATAAGGCTGGTCTGACCACGGGGTTATAAGGCTGGTCTGACCACGGGGTTATAAGGCTGGTCTGACCACGGGGTTATAAGGCTGGTCTGACCACGGGGTTATAAGGCTGGTCTGACCACGGGGTTATAAGGCTGGTCTGACCACGGGGTTATAAGGCTGGTCTGACCACGGGGTTATAAGGCTGGTCTGACCACGGGGTTATAAGGCTGGTCTGACCACGGGGTTATAAGGCTGGTCTGACCACGGGGTTATAAGGCTGGTCTGACCACGGGGTTATAAGGCTGGTCTGACCACGGGGTTATAAGGCCGGTCTGGGTAGGTTGTCCAGGCTGTTTCTGACCACACACAGATCCAGACATGGTTATAACATGGTTACGTGTGTTATAACAGTATAATAACCGTTTATTACAGAGGTCCTGTTCATGCTATGAGTATATAATGAGATGTATTCTGAGACTGACCACAGGAAGGTTGTCCAGGCTGTTCCAGGCCACACAGAGGTCCAGAGAGACCACCACTAGATAGGAGAAGGCCAGACGCTGAAGCACGCCAGGGATACGCAGGGAGTCCCATGATACTGTAGTGTACACACACACATACACACAGTTTAGAAGAGTGAAACATTGTAAAGGAGTGAGCACGTGTGTGTCTGTACGTAAGTGTGTGTGTGTACGCGTTTGTACGTGTGCGTGTACTGACGTGGTCCCTGGCAGTAGTTGGGGTTGATGATGAGGAGTCCTATGAGGAAGAGCTGAACACTCCTCCAGACTGCCTTGGTGAACAGAGAGAAACGTGACAAACCACATCGCAGGGCTGAGCTGACAGACAGGGATATAGATGTGCCCATGATGAACACAAACCTGAGAGAGACACACAGAGAGAGACACAGTGTGAGACACAGAGAAACACAGAGATACAGAAATAGACACACAGAGAGAGACACAGTGTGAGACACAGAGAAACACAGAGATACAGAAATAGACACACAGAGAGAGACACAGAGAGGCACACACTTCACTAGAGGCACACAGAGAGGCACACAGAGAGACACACAGAGATACAGAAATAGACACACAGAGAGACAGAGACACAGAGAGACACACAGAGACATACAGAGAGAGCATACAGAGCACACAGAGAGACACACAGAGACACACAGAGAGACACACAGAGAGAGACACACAGAGAGCCACAGAGACACACACAGAGAGAGACACACTCACAGAGACACAGAGAGACACACAGAGGGACACACAGAGAGACACAGAGAGACACACAGAGAGACACACAGAGGACACACACAGAGAGACACACAGAGAGACACACAGAGACACACTTCACTGAGCCAGAGGACACACAGAGACACACAGAGAGACACACTTCACTAGAGACACACAGAGAGACACACAGAGAGACAGAGAGACACACTTCACTAGAGGCACACAGTTTCCTCCTCTGAGCAAAGTTAGATTTCCTCAATAAAAAGACGATACATTTAGTCTTTAAATACAAAATATAAAAAGCTGATATTACCAGGGAAAGACCAAATCAGCAACATCAGAGTCCTGTGAGAGAGAGAGAGAGACAGAGACAGAGAGAGAGAGAGAGACACAGAGAGAGAGAGACACAGCGGAGAGAGAGAGACACAGAGAGAGAGAGAGAGAGAGAGAGAGAGAGAGGGAAACAATAGTCATTTTAACAACGCAGTATTGTTGAATCTCGGGACCC
>NW_026286489.1:0-13397 GCF_023373465.1 Oncorhynchus keta | reverse complement strand
TACTGGACTGATGTATTTTACATTTACATTTAAGTCATTTAGCAGACGCTCTTATCCAGAGCGACTTACAAATTGGTGCATACACCTTATGACAACCAGTGGAACAGCCACTTGCATCTAAATCTTGTTGGGGGGAGAAGGGGGGTGAGAAGGATTACTTACCCTTACTTACCCTATCCTAGGTATTCCTTGAAGAGGTGGGGTTTCAGGTGTCTCCGGAAGGTGGTGATTGACTCCGCTGTCCTGGCGTCGTGAGGGAGTTTGTTCCACCATTGGGGGCCAGAGCAGCGAACAGTTTTGACTGGGCTGAGCGGGAACTGTACTTCCTCAGTGGTAGGGAGGCGAGCAGGCCAGAGGTGGATGAACGCAGTGCCCTTGTTTGGGTGTAGGGCCTGATCAGAGCCTGGAGGTACTGAGGTGCCGTTCCCTCACAGCTCCGTAGGCGAGCACCATGGTCTTGTAGCGGATGCGAGCTTCAACTGGAAGCCAGTGGAGAGAGCGGAGGAGCGGGGTGACGTGAGAGAACTTGGGAAGGTTGAACACCAGACGGGCTGCGGCGTTCTGGATGAGTTGTAGGGGTTTAATGGCACAGGCAGGGAGCCCAGCCAACAGCGAGTTGCAGTAATCAAGACGGGAGATGACAAGTGCCTGGATTAGGACCTGCGCCGCTTCCTGTGTGAGGCAGGGTCGTACTCTGCGGATGTTGTAGAGCATGAACCTACAGGAACGGGACACCGCCTTGATGTTAGTTGAGAACGTCAGGGTGTTGTCCAGGATCACGCCAAGGTTCTTAGCGCTCTGGGAGGAGGACACAATGGAGTTGTCAACCGTGATGGCGAGATCATGGAACGGGCAGTCCTTCCCCGGGAGGAAGAGGAGCTCCGTCTTGCTGAGGTTCAGCTTGAGGTGGTGATCCGTCATCCACACTGATATGTCTGCCAGACATGCAGAGATGCGATTCGCCACCTGGTCATCAGAAGGGGGAAAGGAGAAGATTAATTGTGTGTCGTCTGCATAGCAATGATAGGAGAGACCATGTGAGGTTATGACAGAGCCAAGTGACTTGGTGTATAGCGAGAATAAGAGAGGGCCTAGAACAGAGCCCTGGGGGACACCAGTGGTGAGAGCGCGTGGTGAGGAGACAGATTCTCGCCACGCCACCTGGTAGGAGCGACCTGTCAGGTAGGACGCAATCCAAGCGTGGGCCGCGCCGGAGATGCCCAACTCGGAGAGGGTGGAGAGGAGGATCTGATGGTTCACAGTATCGAAGGCAGCCGATAGGTCTAGAAGGATGAGAGCAGAGGAGAGAGAGTTAGCTTTAGCAGTGCGGAGCGCCTCCGTGATACAGAGAAGAGCAGTCTCAGTTGAATGACTAGTCTTGAAACCTGACTGATTTGGATCAAGAAGGTCATTCTGAGAGAGATAGCGGTAGAGCTGGCCAAGGACGGCACGCTCAAGAGTTTTGGAGAGAAAAGAGAGAAGGGATACTGGTCTGTAGTTGTTGACATCGGAGGGATCGAGTGTAGGTTTTTTCAGAAGGGTGCAACTCTCGCTCTCTTGAAGACGGGAGGGACGTAGCCAGCGGTCAGGGATGAGTTGATGAGCGAGGTGAGGTAAGGGAGAAGGTCTCCGGAAATGGTCTGGAGAAGAGAGGAGGGGATAGGGTCAAGCGGGCAGGTTGTTGGGCGGCCGGCCGTCACAAGACGCGAGATTTCATCTGGAGAGAGAGGGAGAAAGAGGTCAGAGCATAGGGTAGGGGCAGTGTGAGCAGAACCAGCAGTGTCGTTTGAAGCAGCAAACGAGGATCGGATGTCATCGACCTTCTTCAAAATGGTTGATGAAGTCATCTGCAGAGAGGGAGGAGGGAGGGGGGAGGATTCAGGAGGGAGGAGAAGGTGGGCAAAGAGCTTCCCTAGGGTTAGAGGCAGATGCTTGGAATTTAGAATGGTAGAAAGTGGCTTTAGGCAGCAGAGACAGAGGGAGGAAATGTAGAGAGGAGGGAGTGAAAGGATGCCAGGTCCGCAGGAGGCGAGTTTTCCTCCATTTCCGCCGGCTGCCCGGAGCCCTGTTCTGTGAGCTCACCAATGAGTCGTCGAGCCACGGAGCGGGAGGGAGGACCGAGCCGGCCTGGAGGATAGGGGGACATAGGGAGTCAAGGATGCAGGTAAGGAGGAGAGGAGGGTTGAGGAGGCAGAATCAGGAGATAGGTTGGAGAAAGTTTGAGCAGAGGGAAGAGAAGATAGGATGGAAGAGGAGAGAGTAGCGGGGGAGAGAGAGCGAAGGTTGGGACGGCGCGATACCATCCGAGTAGGGGCAGTGTGGGAAGTGTTGGATGAGAGCGAGAGGGAAAAGGATACAAGGTAGTGGTCGGAGACTTGGAGGAGTTGCAATGAGGTTAGTGGAAGAACAGCATCTAGTAAAGATGAGGTCAAGCGTATTGCCTGCCTTGTGAGTAGGGGGAAGGTGAGAGGGTGAGGTCAAAAGAGGAGAGGAGTGGAAAGAAGGAGGCAGAGAGGAATGAGTCAAAGGTAGACGTGGGGAGGTTAAAGTCGCCCAGAACTGTGAGAGGTGAGCCGTCCTCAGGAAAGGAGCTTATCAAGGCATCAAGCTCATTGATGAACTCTCCGAGGGAACCTGGAGGGCGATAAATGATAAGGATGTTAAGCTTGAAAGGGCTGGTAACTGTGACAGCATGGAATTCAAGGAGGCAATAGACAGATGGGTAAGGGGAGAAAGAGAGAAAGACCACTTGGGAGAGATGAGGATCCCGGTGCCACCACCCCGCTGACCAGAAGCTCTCGGGGTGTGCGAGAACACGTGGGCGGACGAGGAGAGAGCAGTAGGAGTAGCAGTGTTATCTGTGGTGATCCATGTTTCCGTCAGTGCCAAGAAGTCAAGGGACTGGAGGGAGGCATAGGCTGAGATGAACTCTGCCTTGTTGGCCGCAGATTGGCAGTTCCAGAGGCTACCAGAGACCTGGAACTCCACGTGGTCGTACGCGCTGGGACCACCAGGTTAGGGTGGTCGCGGCCACGCGGTGTGGAGCGTTTGTATGGTCTGTGCAGAGAGGAGAGAACAGGGATAGACAGACACATAGTTGACAGGCTACAGAAAAAGGCTACGCTAATGCAAGGAAATTGAATGACAAGCGGACTACACGTCTCGAATGTTCAGAAAGTTAAGCTTACGTAGCAAGAATCTTATTGACTAAAATGATTAAAATGATACAGTACTGCTAAAGTAGGCTAGCTGGCAGTAGCTGCGTTGTTGACACTACACTAATCAAGTCGTTCCGTTGGAGTGTAATAATTTCTACAGTGCTGCTATTCGGGGCTAGCTGGCTAGCTAGCAGTGTTGTTTACGTTACGTTGAGTTAAAAGAACGACAATAGCTGGCTAGCTAACCTAGGAAATCGGTCTAGACTACACAATTATCTTTGAAACAAAGACGGCTATGTAGCTAGCTATGCTAGCTACGATCAAACAAATCAAACCGTTGTACTGTAATGAAATGAAAATGTGATACTACCTGTGAATGCGACCGGGTTGTTGAGTTCTATTCAGTAGACGTTGGCTAGCTGTTAGCTGTTAGCTGTTGGCTAGCTAGCAGAGTCTCCTACGTTAAGGACGACAAATAGCTGGCTAGCGAACCTCAGTGAATTAAGATAATCACTCCAAGGCTACACACACTAAACTACACAATTATCTTGGAAACAAAGACAGCTATGTAGCTAGCTAACACTGAACTAATCAAGTCGTACAGTTGAGTGAATAGCACTACAGTGATGCTAATCTGTGTGCGTTAGCTAGCGTCGCTAGCTCCTGGGCGAATAGCAGTGAAGGCTACGTTAGGGCGACGAAAATACGAAAATACGATAATTATGCAATTATCTCTGATACAAGGACGGCTATGTAGCTAGCTAAGAAGAATGGCTAAGATTATGTAGCTAGCTAACAGTAAACTAATCAAGTCGTACAGTTGAGTGAATAGCACTACAGTGATGCTAATCTGTGTGCGTTAGCTAGCGCTTTGCTAGCTCCTGGGCGAATAGCAGTGAAGGCTACGTTAGGGCGACGAAATACGATAATTATGCAATTATCTCTGATACAAGGACGGCTATGTAGCTAGCTAAGAAGAATTGCTAAGATTAGACAAATCAACCGTTGTACTATAATGAAATGTAATGAAAAAAGTTATACAACCTGCAGAGCGAAGTGCGAATGCGACCGCTCGCTCCAACCGGAACCTTAGGATCTGATGCCAGATGATGATGTGCAAGTAGAGATAATGGGGTGCAAAAGAGCAAGAGGATAAGTAACAATAGGAGGATGAGGTAGTTGCGTGTGCTATTTACAGATTGGCTGAGTACAGGTACAGTGATCAGTAAGCTGCTCTGACAGCTGATGCTTAAAGTTAGAGAGGGAGATATAAGACTCCAGCTTCAGAGATATTTGCAATTTGTTCCAGTCATTGGCAGCAGAGAACTGGGTGGAAAGGCTGCCAAAGTAAGTGTTGGCTTTGGGGATGACCAGTGCAATTACCTGCTGGAGCGCGTGCTACGGGTGAGTGTTGCTATGGTGACCAGTGAGCTGAGATATGGCGGGGCTTTACCTAGCAAAGACTTATAGATGACCAGGAGCCAGTGGGTTTGGCGACGGATATGTAGTGAGGGTCAGCCAACGAGAGCATACAGGTTGCAGTGGTGGTTAGTATATGGGGCTTTGGTGATAAAACCGATGGCACTGTGAAAGACTACATCCAGTTTGCTGAGTAGAGTGTTGGGGGCTAATTTGTAAATGACATTGCCGAAGTCAAGGATTGGCAGAATAGTCCGTTTTACGAGGGTAAGTTTGGCGGCATGAGTGAAGGATGCTTTGTTATGAAATAGGAAGCCGATTGTAGATTTCATTTTGGATTGGAGATATATGATGCGGCTGCATGCATGCCATGGCCCTCCTCTCTCACACTCGAGTGACACTGAGATTGTGTTCATTGAGAAATAGCTGGATAGAAAGGCTCCTAATAACATGTTGTGAGGTATTCTATTTGGCACAATAGAATCCCAACCTGCATCTCATAATTGCCTGCAAGTCCTGTATTGATTGATGAATATTGAAGATTGACACGCAGATATCTTTTAATGAAAACAAGGCCTCCGTACTCATTTAGACCACTAGAAAGCAAGAGCATCTAATCAATACTACGATTACAGAGCCCTCTGTAGCACCCAGGAACATGTATTGTAGATCTCCAGGTGGAGTACAGAGCCTTCTGTAGCACCCAGGAACATGTATTGTAGATCTCCAGGTGGAGTACAGAGCCCTCTGTAGCACCCAGGAACATGTATTGTAGATCTCCAGGTGGAGTACAGAGCCCTCTGTAGCACCCAGGAACATGTATTGTAGATCTCCAGGTGGAGTACAGAGCCCTCTGTAGCACCCAGGAACATGTATTGTAGATCTCCAGGTGGAGTACAGAGCCCTCTGTAGCACCCAGGAACATGTATTGTAGATCTCCAGCTGGAGGGCAGCTGATGTTTGAATATAAACAAGATGGCTCTGATGTAAACGTCTCTTGAAGTCACTTATCTGACAGTTGATGTGTCCGTTAAAGACAGGGAAGTTGGGAGGTCCAGTGCCCCACAGTTACAGCTCACAGTTTAACCTTGTTCATAAAACATTCATGCCTGTTTGCACCAGTCTCCAGAAATGCCTTACTTATGTGTATCATGTAGCAGCATCCTGCTGGGGATGTAATATGGATGAGATGTCAGAGGCTTCCCTGTCTCAACAGATTCCTTCCTTCACAGATACACAACAGGCAACACTGTTGTGCACACATTCACACACACAAAGCCTACTGCACATCTGGCCTATAAATGGCATGTATATATTATATTATGTATATATGATGTATTATTATATTATCTTCATCCTGTGTTGATTTGGGATGCTGACAGGTCTTTCTCTGGGGAGCTGCTGAGCTGATGGCTCTCCTGAAGGCAAGTCTCTGTAACAGATGTTTGTGAAAAGGCATAAGTCTGTGAACGACCACAGCGTAAGCATGTACAGTACCACAGTCCTTAGTAACACCGTCATTACACACAGTAGTAACCACAGCCCTGACTCAGTTCTTTACCGTGTTGGCATTAACCCCAGGTACCTGTTAGGTACAGTGGAAAGGGGATTATTGACTTTAGTATTGCCTGAGGAACTCCTCTGCCTGAAGGCAGTGGCAAGAAGATTAGATAATAACCTCACTGAATGTTTTCAGATGGTCATGAAACACTAAGACATATATCATGCCACCGAGGTGGATAGAAACTCTATACCAGGGTAGAAATGGGGACTGAGTTACCAGGGACCATTTGCTTTTTAGTGTGTGTGTGTGTGTGTGTGTGTGTGTGTGTGTGTGTGTGTGTGTGTGTGTGTGTGTGTGTGTGTGTGTGTGTGTGTGTGTGTGTGTGTGTGTGTGTGTGTGTGTGTGTGTGTGTGTGTGTGTGTGTGTGTGTGATCTCCTCTTATGCACTCTGGACAGTTAGTGTGTAGTACCCAACTCACTAACGTCACAGGGGGTCGCCAATGGCCTGGTACTCAGGGCCTCTACCGTCCCTCCAACCACTCTGACATCAATGCAAATGCAATGGAAAATCACATCAAAACACTATGTGCAAAACTCAATTTGAAGAAAGAAGTTCAACTATTGGTGGTTGAAACTGAATGGAAAACATGGTCTTTGTGGATGTTGTTTCAAAGACTAACACAACAGAATGGACAGTGCTTTCTAAGGTGATGATTCATTCAAAACACCCATTTGAATATATAAAATAAAAGCTGAATTTAAGAAATGATTGTGCTGTTATACAGTACATAGCCTAGACACACATAGAAGGCAGAAGATAACTGATTTAAGAGATCTATGGTACATCATTTGTCTAGTCTATAATAAACAAATTCAGAGTTAGACTACATTATAAAGTGAATTTCTATTTGATTTTGAATAGCCTAGTAAAAGGGCATTATTTAAATATGTTTTATATAATCAATAGGCTGACACATTACCTTTAGCTACACAATATCTGAACCAACGCATTTCCATTTCCTCCTCTCTCTTCATTCCTTTCTCCAGCACACAGAGAGGGGCTGTCAACAGTTTAATGAAATATGTTTAGTTGGGAAAACATGTTACTATCATGTTCCACAACAGATTTCACTTGGTTTCACAAATTAAGCACTGGGTAGCTGCAGGAACAGGGTTGAGAGCCCATGACATGCAGAGTTTGTGTGCAATATCACCTGTTGCGTGGAAGAATAACCTGTGTAGCCGAATTCAACATGGAATGAACCTGTAGCCTCCATCTGCATAATGGATGATATGGATTTCCTCTGCTCCTGTTTCTGCCCATTTCATAATGGGGACACTCTAAATCTAAACTCATTTACATATTAGTAAAGACAAAATTAAATGAAAAATAGTCTGATGGGTGAAATAATTATCACTTGATGAGGAGCTGGAGAGAACAGCTAGTGCTGCCTGATCAAGGAACAGAGCAACACCTTTTTGATTGGTAAGACATTCTAGGGTTTGTATCATTCACAACTAAAGTTGCCAAATAACTAGCATATAGTACCTGTTTCAAATGATACATTTTATTTAAAAAATCATTTCTATTTTATTCAGCTTATTTTATTCAGTTAATTTATAATGTCCTTACATTAAAATCAAATAATATAAAATAATGGCATGGGACTTATAAGCATGTCTTGTCTGCTAAATGAACAAGCCTACAGCCTATGGCATGGCGCATAGTGTCACGGCCATCAAGGAAGTGGACCAAGGTGCAGCGTGGGGGAGCGTACATATTCCTTTGTGGTGGTTATATTCACCCTGCAAATGCGGGGCGCTGGCACAGGCGCACTGGGCTGTGCAGATGTACCGGAGACACAGTGCGCAGAGCCGGCGCAGGATATCCTGGGCCGAAGAGGCACGCACTGGAGACCAGGCGCTGAGCGGCACCATCCGTCCTGGCTGGATGCTCACCTAGCCCGGCAGAGATGCGGGGAGCTGGGATGTAGTGCACGGGCTGTGAACGTGCACTGGAGACACCGTGCGCTCCACCGCATAACACCGTGCCTGACCAGTACGATGCTCAGGTCTATAATCCGACTCTGCCAATCTCCCCGTGTGCCACCCCCTAAAAATTATTGGGGCTGCCTCTTGGGCTTCCTTGCTAGCCGTGTTCCCTCATAACGATGCCGTTCCGCCTTTGCTGCCTCCAGCTCCTCCTTGGGACGGGGATATTCCCCAGTCTGCCTCCAGCTCCTCCTTGGGACGGGGATATTCCCCAGTCTGCCTCCAGATCCTCCTTGGGACGGGGATATTCCCCAGTCTGCCTCCAGCTCCTCCTTGGGACAGGGATATTCCCCAGTCTGCCTCCAGCTCCTCCTTGGGATGGGGATATTCCCCAGTCTCGCTTTCTCCAGCTCCTCCTTGGGACGGTGATATTCCCCAGTCTGCCTCCAGCTCCTCCTTGGGGACGTGATATTCCCCAGTCTGCCTCCAGCTCCTCCTTGGGACGGTGATATTCCCCAGTCTGCCTCCAGCTCCTCCTTGGGACGGGGATATTCCCAGTCTGCCTCCAGCTCCTCCTTGGGACGGTGATATTCCCCAGTCTGCCTCCAGCTCCTCCTTGGGACGGTGATATTCCCCAGTCTGCCTCCAGCTCCTCCTTGGGACGGTGATATTCCCCAGTCTGCCTCCAGCTCCTCCTTGGGACGGTGATATTCCCCAGTCTGCCTCCAGCTCCTCCTTGGGACGGTGATATTCCCCAGTCTGCCTCCAGCTCCTCCTTGGGACAGTGATATTCCCCAGTCTGCCTCCAGCTCCTCCTTGGGACGGTGATATTCCTCCAGTCTGCCTCCAGCTGCCTCCAGCTGCAGGATTGTGATATTCCCCAGTCTGCCTCCAGCTCCTCCCTTGGGACGGTGATATTCCCCAGTCTGCCTCCAGCTCCTCCTTGGGACGGTGATATTCCCCAGTCTGCCTCCAGCTCCTCCTTGGGATTGTGATATTCCCCAGTCTGCCTCCAGCGCCTCCTTGGGATTGTGATATTCCCCAGTCTGCCTCCAGCTCCTCCTTGGACAGGGATATTCCCCAGTCTGCCTCCAGCTCCTCCTTGGGACAGGGATATTCCCCAGTCTGCCTCCAGCTCCTCCTTGGGACGGGGATATTCCCCAGTCTGCCTCCAGCTCCTCCTTGGGATGGGATATTCCCCAGTCTGCCTCCAGCTCCTCCTTGGGACGGTGGATATTCCCCAGTCTGCCTCCAGCTCCTCCTTGGGACGGTGATATTCCCCAGTCTGCCTCCAGCTCCTCCTTGGGATGGTGATATTCCCCAGTCTGCCTCCAGCTCCTCCTTGGGGCCCAGGGGATCTCCTCCTTGGGATTCCCCAGTCTGCCTCCAGCTCCTCCTTGGGACGGTGATATTCCCCAGTCTGCCTCAGCTCCTCCTTGGGACGGTGATATTCCCCAGTCTGCCTCCAGCTCCTCCTTGGGACGGTGATATTCCCCAGTCTGCCTCCAGCTCCTCCTTGGGATGGGGATATTCCCCAGTCTGCCTCCAGCTCCTCCTTGGGACGGTGATATTCCCCAGTCTGCCTCCAGCTCCTCCTTGGGACGGTGATATTCCCCAGTCTGCCTCCAGCTCCTCCTTGGGACGGTGATATTCCCCAGTCTGCCTCCAGCTCCTCCTTGGGACGGTGATATTCCCCAGTCTGCCTCCAGCTCCTCCTTGGGACGGTGATATTCCCCAGTCTGCCTCCAGCTCCTCCTTGGGATGGTGATATTCCCCAGTCTGCCTCCAGCTCCTCCTTGGGATGGTGATATTCCCCAGTCTGCCTCCAGCTCCTCCTTGGGACGGTGATATTCCCCAGTCTGCCTCCAGCTCCTCCTTGGGACGGTGATATTCCCCAGTCTGCCTCCAGCTCCTCCTTGGGACGGATATTCCCCCAGTCTGCCTCCAGCTCCTCCTTGGGATTGTGATATTCCCCAGTCTGCCTCCAGCTCCTCCTTGGGACGGTGATATTCCCCAGTCTGCCTCCAGCTCCTCCTTGGGACGGTGATATTCCCAGTCTGCCTCCAGCTCCTCCTTGGGACGTGATATTCCCCAGTCTGCCTCCAGCTCCTCCTTGGGACAGTGATATTCCCCAGTCTGCCTCCAGCTCCTCCTTGGGACAGTGATATTCCCCAGTCTGCCTCCAGCTCCTCCTTGGGACGGTGATATTCCCCAGTCTGCCTCCAGCTCCTCCCTTGGGATAGTGATATTCCCCAGTCTGCCTCCAGCTCCTCCTTGGGATGGTGATATTCCCCAGTCTGCCTCAGCTCCTCCTTGGGACATATTCCCCAGTCTGCCTCAGCTCTCCTTGGGACAGTGATATTCCCCAGTCTGCCTCAGCTCCTCCTTGGAGACGGTGATATTCCCCAGTCTGCCTCCAGCTCCTCCTTGGGACGGTGATATTCCCAGTCTGCCTCCAGCTCCTCCTTGGGACGGTGATATTCCCCAGTCTGCCTCCAGCTCCTCCTTGGGGCCGGTGATATTCCCCAGTCTGCCTCAGCTCCTCCTTGGGACGGTGATATTCCCCAGTCTGCCTCCAGCTCCTCCTTGGGACAGTGATAATCCCCAGTCTGCCTCCAGCTCCTCCTTGGGACAGTGATATTCCCAGTCTGCCTCCAGCTCCTCCTTGGGATGGTGATATTCCCCAGTCTGCCTCCAGCTCCTCCTTGGGACGGTGATATTCCCCAGTCTGCCTCCAGCTCCTCCTTGGGACGGTGATATTCCCCAGTCTGCCTCCAGCTCCTCCTTGGGACGGTGATATTCCCCAGTCTGCCTCCCAGCTCCTCCTTGGGACGGTGATATTCCCCAGTCTGCCTCCAGCTCCTCCTTGGGACGGTGATATTCCCCAGTCTGCCTCCAGCTCCTCCTTGGGATGGTGATATTCCCCAGTCTGCCTCCAGCTCCTCCTTGGGACGGTGATATTCCCCAGTCTGCCTCCAGCTCCTCCTTGGGACGGTGATATTCCCCAGTCTGCCTCAGCTCCTCCTTGGGACAGGGATATTCCCCAGTCTGCCTCCAGCTCCTCCTTGGGACGGATATTCCCCAGTCTGCCCCAGCTCCTCCTTGGGACGGTGATATTCCCAGTCTGCCTCAGCTCCTCCTTGGGACAGGTGATATTCCCCAGTCTGCCTCCAGCTCCTCCTTGGGATGGTGATATTCCCCAGTCTGCCTCCAGCTCCTCCTTGGGACGGTTATATTCCCCAGTCTGCCTCCAGCTCCTCCTTGGGACAGGGATATTCCCAGTCTGCCTCCAGCTCCTCCTTGGGACGGTGATATTCCCAGTCTGCCTCCAGCTCCTCCCCTTGGGACGGTGATATTCCCCAGGGTCTCCTGCCTCGGCTCTCTCCTTGGGACGGTGATATTCCCCAGTCTGCCTCC
Organism: Oncorhynchus keta; assembly: GCF_023373465.1. Taxonomy (NCBI): domain Eukaryota; kingdom Metazoa; phylum Chordata; class Actinopteri; order Salmoniformes; family Salmonidae; genus Oncorhynchus; species Oncorhynchus keta. The sequence continues at coordinate 1,907 of NW_026286489.1, read as the reverse complement.
AGCTCCTCTTTGGGATGTTGATATTCCCCAGTCTGCCTCAGCTCCTCCTTGGGACAGGGATATTCCCAGTCTGCCTCCAGCTCCTCCTTGGGACGGTGATATTCCCCAGTCTGCCTCAGCTCCTCCTTGGGACGGTGATATTCCCCAGTCTGCCTCCAGCTCCTCCTTGGGGCATTTGATATTCCCAGTGCCACGCCAGCTCCTTGATCCCCAGTCTGCCTCCAGCTCCTCCTTGGGATGGTGATATTCCCCATCTGCCTCCAGCTTATCACCCAGGATGGTGATATTCCCCACTTCCTCAGCTGTCCTTGGGACAGTGATATTTAGTCTGCCTCCAGCTCTCCTCCTTAGGCGGTGATGGCCCCCCAGTCTGTTATCAGCTCCTCCTTGGGGCCGTGGCTCTTCTGCCTCCAGCTCCTCCTTGGGACGGTGATATTCCCCAGTCTGCCTCCAGCTCCTCCTTGGGACGGTGATATTCCCCAGTCTGCCTCCAGCTCCTCCTTGGGACGGTGATATTCCCCAGTCTGCCTCCAGCTCCTCCTTGGGACGGTGATATTCCCCAGTCTGCCTCCAGCTCCTCCTTGGGACGGTGATATTCCCCAGTCTGCCTCCAGCTCCTCCTTGGGACGGTGATATTCCCCAGTCTGCCTCCAGCTCCTCCTTGGGACGGTGATATTCCCCAGTCTGCCTCCAGCTCCTCCTTGGGACGGTGATATTCCCCAGTCTGCCTCCAGCTCCTCCTTGGGACGGTGATATTCCCCAGTCTGCCTCCAGCTCCTCCTTGGGACGGTGATATTCCCCAGTCTGCCTCCAGCGCCTCCTTGGGATGGTGATATTCCCCAGTCTGCCTCCAGCTCCTCCTTGGGACGGTGATATTCCCCAGTCTGCCTCCAGCTCCTCCTTGGGACGGTGATATTCCCCAGTCTGCCTCCAGCTCCTCCTTGGGACGGTGATATTCCCCAGTCTGCCTCCAGCTCCTCCTTGGGACGGTGATATTCCCCAGTCTGCCTCCAGCTCCTCCTTGGGACGGTGATATTCCCCAGTCTGCCTCCAGCTCCTCCTTGGGACGGTGATATTCCCCAGTCTGCCTCCAGCTCCTCCTTGGGACGGTGATATTCCCCAGTCTGCCTCCAGCTCCTCCTTGGGACGGTGATATTCCCCAGTCTGCCTCCAGCTCCTCCTTGGGACGGTGATATTCCCCAGTCTGCCTCCAGCTCCTCCTTGGGACGGTGATATTCCCCAGTCTGCCTCCAGCTCCTCCTTGGGACGGTGATATTCCCCCAGTCTGCCTCCAGCTCCTCCTTGGGACGGTGATATTCCCCAGTCTGCCTCCAGCTCCTCCTTGGGACGGTGATATTCCCCAGTCTGCCTCCAGCTCCTCCTTGGGACGGTGATATTCCCCAGTCTGCCTCCAGCTCCTCCTTGGGACGGTGATATTCCCCAGTCTGCCTCCAGCTCCTCCTTGGGACGGTGATATTCCCCAGTCTGCCTCCAGCTCCTCCTTGGGACGGTGATATTCCCCAGTCTGCCTCCAGCTCCTCCTTGGGACGGGGATATTCCCCAGTCTGCCTCCAGCTCCTCCTTGGGACAGGGATATTCCCCAGTCTGCCTCCAGCTCCTCCTTGGGACGGGGATATTCCCCAGTCTGCCTCCAGCTCCTCCTTGGGACGGGGATATTCCCCAGTCTGCCTCCAGCTCCTCCTTGGGACGGTGATATTCCCCAGTCTGCCTCCAGCTCCTCCTTGGGACGGTGATATTCCCCAGTCTGCCTCCAGCTCCTCCTTGGGACGGTGATATTCCCCAGTCTGCCTCCAGCTCCTCCTTGGGATGGGGATATTCCCCAGTCTGCCTCCAGCTCCTCCTTGGGACGGTGATATTCCCCAGTCTGCCTCCAGCTCCTCCTTGGG
>NW_026286488.1:0-2500 GCF_023373465.1 Oncorhynchus keta | reverse complement strand
GTCTCCGGAAGGTGGTGATTGACTCCACCTGTCCTGGCGTCGTGAGGAGTTTGTTCCACCATTGGGGCCAGAGCAGCGAACAGTTTAGACTGGGCTGAGGCGGGAACTGTACTTCTCAGTGGTAGGGAGGCGAGCAGGCCAGAGGTGGATGAGCGCAGTGCCCTTGTTTGGGTGGGCCTGATCAGAGCCTGGAGGTACTGAGTGCCGTTCCCCTCCACAGCTCCGTAGGCAAGCACCATGGTCTTGTAGCGGATGCGGCTTCAACTGGAAGCCAGTGGAGAGGCGGAGGAGCGGGTGGCGTGAGAGAACTTGGAAGGTTGAACACCAGGCGGGCTGCGGCGTTCTGGATGAGTTGTAGGGTTTAATGGCACAGGCAGGAGCCCAGCCAGCAGCGAGGTTGCAGTAATCCCAGACGGGAGATGACAGAACACCTGGATTAGGACCTCGCCGCTTCCTGTGTGAGCAGGGTAAATTACTCTGCGGATGTTGTAGAGCATGAACCTACAGGAACGGGCCACCGCCTTGATGTTAGTTGAGAATGACAGGGTGTTGTCCAGGATCACGCCAAGGTTCTTAGCGCTCTGGGAGGAGGACTCAATGGAGTTGTCAACCGTGACAACTCCGGACAACTCCAGGATCTATATGGATGGTGAATTATAGGATCTATATGGATGGTGAATTATGGGATCTATATGGATGGTGAATTATGGGATCTATATGGATGGTGAATTATAGGATCTATATGGATGGTGAATTATGGGATCTATATGGATGGTGAATTATAGGATCTATATGGATGGTGAATTATAGGATCTATATGGATGGTGAATTATAGGATCTCTATGGATGGTGATTTGTTATCTGTGTTTACATGTTTCCTAAAGCTTCTAAAACACATCTTACTGTAGTCTGGAAAATTAGAGTAGGAAACACGGTGTCTGTCTACTAACTGGAATGTGCTTTCATGTTCCCTGGTTCAGAATCATTGTGGACTGGACTGTCTGTCCTTAGTTCTGTCCTCTGCAGACCCTGCTTGAATTACAGGCCTCTACAGTCTTTAGCTGCAACAGTAGGGAGACATTGTCACTGATAATGACCCAATGTCTCGTGGCTAATTAAGCCTGTTCCTTCTGCCTCTGTTCCCATCTCTGCCATGGATGCAGTTCACCTGTTCCCATCTCACCATGGATGGGTTCTCCTGTTCCCATCTCCGCACCATGGGTGGGCTGCACCCTGTTCCCATCTCACCATGGATGGGTTCTCCTGTTCCCATCTCACCATGGATGAGCTACCCTGTTCCCATCTCACTATGGATAGGCTACCCTGTTCCCATCTCACCATGGATGGGATTCTCCTGTTCCCATCTCACCATAGATGGGTTCTCCTGTTCCCATCTCACCATGGATGGGTTCTCCTGTTCCCATCTCACCATGGATGGGTTCTCCTGTTCCCATCTCACCATGGATGGGTTCTCCTGTTCCCATCTCACCATGGATGGGCTCTCCTGTTCCCATCTCACCATGGATGGCTACCCTGTTCCCATCTCACCATGGATGGGCTCTCCTGTTCCCATCTCACTATGGATGGGCTCTCCTGTTCCCATCTCACCATGGATGGGCTACCCTGTTCCCATCTCACCATGGATGGCTACCCTGTTCCCATCTCACCATGGATGGCTTCCCTGTTCCCATCTCACCATGGATGGGTTCTCCTGTTCCCATCTCACCATGGATGGGTTCTCCTGTTCCCATCTCACCATGGATGGGCTACCCGGTTCCCATCTCACTATGGATGGGCTACCCTGTTCCCATCTCACCATGGATGGGCTCTCCTGTTCCCATCTCACCATGGAGGGGCTACCCTGTTCCCATCTCACCATGGATGGCTACCCTGTTCCCATCTCACCATGGATGGGCTACCCTGTTCCCATCTCACCATGGATGGGCTACCCTGTTCCCATCTCACCATGGATGGGCTACCCTGTTCCCATCTCACCATGGATGGGCTCTCCTGTTCCCATCTCACCATGGAGGGGCTACCCTGTTCCCATCTCACCATGGATGGCTACCCTGTTCCCATCTCACCATGGATGGGCTACCCTGTTCCCATCTCACCATGGATGGCTACCCTGTTCCCATCTCACCATGGATGGCTACCCTGTTCCCATCTCACCATGGATGGCTACCCGGTTCTCATCTCACCATGGATGGGCTACCCTGTTCCCATCTCACCATGGATGTGCTACCCGGTTCTCATCTCACCATGGATGGGCTACCCTGTTCCCATCTCACCACGGATGGCTACCTGTTCCCATCTCACCATGGATGGGCTACCCGGTTCTCATCTCACCACATGGATGGGCTACCCGGTTCTCATCTCACCATGGATGGCTACCCTGTTCCCATCTCAGCATGGATGTGCTACCCGGTTCTCATCTCACCATGGATGGGCTACCCTGTTCCCATCTCACCACGGATGGGCTACCCGGTTCCCATCTCAC
>NW_026286487.1:0-7652 GCF_023373465.1 Oncorhynchus keta | reverse complement strand
AGAGACAGTAGATCTAGCTGGTCTGTGCATAATACAATAGAGACACTAGATCTAGCTGGTCTGTCATACTATAATAGAGACAGTATATCTAGCTGGTCTGTCATATTATAATAGAGACAGTAGATACAGCTGATCTGTCATAATATAATAGAGACAGCAGATGTAGCTGGTCTGTCATAATATAATAGAGACAGAAACGGCTTGATCTGTCATAATACAATAGAGACAGTAGATCTAGCTGGTCTGGCATAATACAATAGAGACACTAGATCTAGCTGGGTCTGTCATACTATAATAGAGACAGTAGATCTAGCTGGTCTGTCATAATATAATAGAGACAGTAGATCTAGCTGATCTGTCATCATATAATAGAGACAGTAGATCTCTACTGGTCTGACATATTATAATAGAGACAGTAGATCTACCTGGTCTGTCATATTATAATAGAAACAGTAGATACAGCTGATCTGTCATAATATAATAGAGACAGTAGATCTAAGGGTCTGTCATAAAACAGTAGAGACAGTAGATCTAGCTGGTCTGTCATACTATAATAGAGACAGTAGAACTAGCTGGTCTGTCATAATATAATAGAGACAGTGATCTAGCTGGTCTGTCATAATATAAGAGAGAATAGATTCTAGCTGGTCTGTCATAATACAATAGAGACAGTAGATCTAGCTGGTCTGTCATAATATAATAGAGACAGTAGATATCGCTGGTCTGTCATACTATAATAGAGACAGTAGAACTAGCTGGTCTGTCATAATATATTAGAGACAGTAGAACTAGCTGGTCTTTCAAAAATATAATAGAAACAGTAGATCTAGCTGGTCTGTCAAATTATAATCGAGATAGTAGATCTAGCTGGTCTGTAATAATACAATAGAGACAGTTGATCCAGCTGGTCTGTCATAATATAATAGAGACAGTAGATCTAGCTGGTCTGTCATAATATAACAGAGACAGCCGATTTAGCTGATCTGCCATAATACAATAGAGACAGTAGATCTAGCTGGTCTGGCATAATACAATAGAGACACTAGATCTAGCTGGTCTGTCATACTATAATAGAGACAGTATATCTAGCTGGTCTGTCATATTATAATAGAGACAGTAGATACAGTTGATCTGTCATAATATAATAGAGACAGTAGATCTAGCTGGTCTGTCATAATATAATAGAGACAGTAGATCTAGCTGATCTGTCATACTATAATAGAGACAGTAGATCTCACTGGTCTGACATATTGTAATAGAGACCGTAGATGTAGCTGGTCTGTCATATTATAATAGAGACAGTAGATACAGCTGGTCTGTCAAATTATAATAGAGACAGTAGATCTAGCTTGTCTGACATAATATAATAGAGACAGTTACCTAGCTGGTCTGTCATAATATAATAGAGACAGTAGATCTCACTGGTCTGACATATTATAATAGAGACAGTAGATCTAGCTGGTCTGTCATATTATAATAGAGACAGCAGATACAGCTGATCTGTCATAATATAATAGAGACAGTAGATCTAGCTGGTCTGTCATAATAAAATAGAGACAGTAGATCTAGCTGGTCTGTCATAATAAAATAGAGACAGCAGATCTAGCTGGTCTGTCATACTATAATAGAGACAGTAGATCTAGCTGGTCTGTCATAATACACGAGAGACAGCAGATCTAGCTGGTCTGTCATACTACAATAGAGACAGTATATCTAGCTGGTCTGTCATATTATAATAGAGACAGTAGAACTAGCTAGTCTGTCAAAATATAATAGAAACAGTAGATCTAGCTGGTCTGTCAAATTATAATAGAGACAGTAGATCTAGCTTGTCTGACATAATATAATAGAGACAGTTACCTAGCTGGTCTGTCATAATATAATAGAGACAGTAGATCTCACTGGTCTGACATATTATAATAGAGACAGTAGATCTAGCTGGTCTGTCATAATATAATAGAGACATAGAGACAGTAGATCTAGCTGGTCTGTCATAAAACAGTAGAGACAGTATATTTAGCTGATCTGTCATAATATAATAGAGACAGTAGATCTCGCTGGTCTGTCATACTATAATAGAGACAGTAGAACTAGCTGGTCTGTCATAATATAATAGAGACAGTAGAAATAGCTGGTCTGTCAAAATATAATAGAAACAGTAGATCTAGCTGGTCTGTCAAATTATAATAGAGACAGTAGATCTAGCTGGTCTGTAATAATACAATAGAGACAGTAGATCCAGCTGGTCTATCATAATATAATAGAGACAGTAGATCTAGCTGGTCTGTCATAATATAATAGAGACAGTAGATCTCACTGGTCTGACATATTATAATAGAGACAGTAGATCTAGCTGGTCTGTCATATTATAATAGAGACAGTAGATACAGTTGATCTGTCATAATATAATAGAAACAGTAGATCTAGCTGGTCTGTCATAATATAATAGAGACAGTAGATCTAGCTGATCTGTCATACTATAATAGAGACAGTAGATCTCACTGGTCTGACATATTGTAATAGAGACCGTAGATGTAGCTGGTCTGTCATATTATAATAGAGACAGTAGAACAGTAGATAGATCTAGCTGGTCTGTCAAATTATAATAGAGACAGTAGATCTAGCTTGTCTGACATAATATAATAGAGACAGTTACCTAGCTGGTCTGTCATAATATAATAGAGACAGTAGATCTCACTGGTCTGACATATTATAATAGAGACAGTAGATCTAGCTGGTCTGTCATATTATAATAGAGACAGCAGATACAGCTGATCTGTCATAATATAATAGAGACAGTAGATCTAGCTGGTCTGTCATAATAAAATAGAGACAGTAGATCTAGCTGGTCTGTCATAATAAAATAGAGACAGCAGATCTAGCTGGTCTGTCATACTATAATAGAGACAGTAGATCTAGCTGGTCTGTCATAATACACGAGAGACAGCAGATCTAGCTGGTCTGTCATACTACAATAGAGACAGTATATCTAGCTGGTCTGTCATATTATAATAGAGACAGTAGAACTAGCTAGTCTGTCAAAATATAATAGAAACAGTAGATCTAGCTGGTCTGTCAAATTATAATAGAGACAGTAGATCTAGCTTGTCTGACATAATATAATAGAGACAGTTACCTAGATGGTCTGTCATAATATAATAGAGACAGTAGATCTCACTGGTCTGACATATTATAATAGAGACAGTAGATCTAGCTGGTCTGTCATAATATAATAGAGACATAGAGACAGTAGATCTAGCTGGTCTGTCATAAAACAGTAGAGACAGTATATTTAGCTGATCTGTCATAATATAATAGAGACAGTAGATCTCGCTGGTCTGTCATACTATAATAGAGACAGTAGAACTAGCTGGTCTGTCATAATATAATAGAGACAGTAGAAATAGCTGGTCTGTCAAAATATAATAGAAACAGTAGATCTAGCTGGTCTGTCAAATTATAATAGAGACAGTAGATCTAGCTGGTCTGTAATAATACAATAGAGACAGTAGATCCAGCTGGTCTATCATAATATAATAGAGACAGTAGATCTAGCTGGTCTGTCATAATATAATAGAGACAGTAGATCTCACTGGTCTGACATATTATAATAGAGACAGTAGATCTAGCTGGTCTGTCATATTATAATAGAGACAGCAGATACAGCTGATCTGTCATAATATAATAGAGACAGTAGATCTAGCTGGTCTGTCATAATAAAATAGAGACAGTAGATCTAGCTGGTCTGTCATAATAAAATAGAGACAGCAGATCTAGCTGGTCTGTCATACTATAATAGAGACAGTAGATCTAGCTGGTCTGTCATAATACACGAGAGACAGCAGATCTAGCTGGTCTGTCATACTACAATAGAGACAGTATATCTAGCTGGTCTGTCATATTATAATAGAGACAGTAGAACTAGCTAGTCTGTCAAAATATAATAGAAACAGTAGATCTAGCTGGTCTGTCAAATTATAATAGAGACAGTAGATCTAGCTTGTCTGACATAATATAATAGAGACAGTTACCTAGCTGGTCTGTCATAATATAATAGAGACAGTAGATCTCACTGGTCTGACATATTATAATAGAGACAGTAGATCTAGCTGGTCTGTCATAATATAATAGAGACATAGAGACAGTAGATCTAGCTGGTCTGTCATAAAACAGTAGAGACAGTATATTTAGCTGATCTGTCATAATATAATAGAGACAGTAGATCTCGCTGGTCTGTCATACTATAATAGAGACAGTAGAACTAGCTGGTCTGTCATAATATAATAGAGACAGTAGAAATAGCTGGTCTGTCAAAATATAATAGAAACAGTAGATCTAGCTGGTCTGTCAAATTATAATAGAGACAGTAGATCTAGCTGGTCTGTAATAATACAATAGAGACAGTAGATCCAGCTGGTCTATCATAATATAATAGAGACAGTAGATCTAGCTGGTATGTCATAATATAATAGAGACAGTAGATCTCGCTGGTCTGTCAAATTATAATAGAGACAGTACATACAGCTGATCTGTCATAATATAATAGAGACAGTAGATCTACCTGGTCTGTCATAATAAAATAGAGACAGTAGATCTAGCTGATCTGTCATAATATAATAGAGACAGTACATCTAGCTGGTCTGTCATAATAAAATAGAGACAGTAGATCTAGCTGGTCTGTCATAATACAACAGAGACAGCAGATCTAGCTGGTCTGTCATTCTATAATAGAGACAGTATATCTAGCTGGTCTGTCATACTATAATAGAGACAGTAGATCTAGCTGGTCTGTCATACTACAATAGAGACAGTATATCTAGCTGGTCTGTCATAATATAATAGAGACAGTAGATCTAGCTGGTCTGTCATACTACAATAGAGACAGTATATCTAGCTGGTCTGTCATAATATAATAGAGACAGCAGATTTAGCTGATCTGCCATAATACAATAGAGACAGTAGATCTAGCTGGTCTGGCATAATACAATAGAGACACTAGATCTAGCTGGTCTGTCATACTATAATAGAGACAGTATATCTAGCTGGTCTGTCATATTATAATAGAGACAGTAGATACAGCTGATCTGTCATAATATAATAGAGACAGTAGATCTAGCTGGTCTGTCATAATATAATAGAGACAGTAGATCTAGCTGGTGTGTCATACTATAATAGAGACAGTAGACCTAGCTGGTCTGTCATAATACAACAGAGACAGCAGATCTAGCTGGTCTGTCATATTACAATAGAGACAGTATATCTAGCTGGTCTGTCATATTATAATAGAGACAGTAGATCTAGCTGGTCTGTCATAATATAATAGAGACAGTAGATCTAGCTAGTGTGTCATACTATAATAGAGACAGTAGACCTAGCTGGTCTGTCATAATACAACAGAGACAGCAGATCTAGCTGGTCTGTCATATTACAATAGAGACAGTATATCTAGCTGGTCTGTCATATTATAATAGAGACAGTAGAACTAGCTAGTCTGTCAAAATATAATAGAAACAGTAGATCTAGCTGGTCTGTCAAATTATAATAGAGACTGTAGATCTAGCTTGTCTGACATAATATAATAGAGACAGTTACATAGCTGGTCTGTCTTAATAAAATAGAGACAGTAGATCTCACTGGTCTGACATAATATAACGGAGACAGTAGATCTCACTGGTCTGACATATTATAATAGAGACAGTAGATCTCACTGGTCTGACATATTATAATAGAGACAGTAGATCTAGCTGATCTGTCATACTATAATAGAGACAGTAGATCTCACTGGTCTGACATATTGTAATAGAGACCGTAGATGTAGCTGGTCTGTCATATTATAATAGAGACAGTAGATACAGCTGGTCTGTCAAATTATAATAGAGACAGTAGATCTAGCTTGTCTGACATAATATAATAGAGACAGTTACCTAGCTGGTCTGTCATAATATAATAGAGACAGTAGATCTCACTGGTCTGACATATTATAATAGAGACAGTAGATCTAGCTGGTCTGTCATTTTATAATAGAGACAGCAGATACAGCTGATCTGTCATAATATAATAGAGACAGTAGATCTAGCTGGTCTGTCATAATAAAATAGAGACAGTAGATCTAGCTGGTCTGTCATAATAAAATAGAGACAGCAGATCTAGCTGGTCTGTCATACTATAATAGAGACAGTAGATCTAGCTGGTCTGTCATAATACACGAGAGACAGCAGATCTAGCTGGTCTGTCATACTACAATAGAGACAGTATATCTAGCTGGTCTGTCATATTATAATAGAGACAGTAGAACTAGCTAGTCTGTCAAAATATAATAGAAACAGTAGATCTAGCTGGTCTGTCAAATTATAATAGAGACAGTAGATCTAGCTTGTCTGACATAATATAATAGAGACAGTTACCTAGCCACTGTCATAATATAATAGAGACAGTAGACTTAACAGGTCTGACATATTATAATAGAGACAGGTAGATCTAGCTATTCGTCATAATAAGCAATATATAGAGACAGTAGATCTAGCTGGTCTGTCATAAAACAGTAGAGACAGTATATTTAGCTGATTCGTCATAATATAATAGAGACAGTAGATCTCGCTGGTCTGTCATACTATAATAGAGACAGTAGAACTAGCTGGTCTGTCATGACATAATAGAGACAGTAGAAATAGCTGGTCTGTCAAAATATAATAGAAACAGTAGATCTAGTTGGTCTGTCAAATATAATAGAGACAGAGATCTAGCTGGTCTGTAATAATACAATAGAGACAGTAGATCCAGCTGGTCTATCATAATATAATAGAGACAGTAGATCTAGCTGGTCTGTCATAATATAATAGAGACAGTAGATCTCACTGGTCTGACATATTATAATAGAGACAGTAGATCTAGCTGGTCTGTCATATTATAATAGTATAGTAGATACAGCTGGACGGTCATAATATAACAGAGACAGTAGATCAGCTGGTCTGCTTACAAATAGAGACAGTAGATCTAGCTGGTCTGTCATAATAAAATAGAGATGCAGATCTAGCTGGTCTGTCATACTATAATAGGTACAGTAGATCTAGCTGGTCTGTCATAATACACGAGAGACAGCAGATCTAGCTGGTCTGTCATACCACAATAGAGACAGTATATCTAGCTGTTCATTCATATTATAATAGAGACAGTAGAACTAGCTAGTCTGTCAAAATATAATAGAAACAGTAGATCTAGCTGGTCTGTCAAATTATAATAGAGACAGTAGATCTAGCTTGTCTGACATAATATAATAGAGACAGTTACCTAGCTGGTCTGTCATAATATAATAGAGACAGTAGATCTCACTGGTCTGACATATTATAATAGAGACAGTAGATCTAGCTGGTCTGTCATATTATAATAGAGACAGCAGATACAGCTGATCTGTCATAATATAATAGAGACAGTAGATCTAGCTGGTCTGTCATAATAAAATAGAGACAGTAGATCTAGCTGGTCTGTCATAATAAAATAGAGACAGCAGATCTAGCTGGTCTGTCATACTATAATAGAGACAGTAGATCTAGCTGGTCTGTCATAATACACGAGAGACAGCAGATCTAGCTGGTCTGTCATACTACAATAGAGACAGTATATCTAGCTGGTCTGTCATATTATAATAGAGACAG
>NW_026286486.1:0-2572 GCF_023373465.1 Oncorhynchus keta | reverse complement strand
AAGGAGGGGCAGTTCTATACAGTGATGTGTGTTTATTTACCTTTATTTAACTAGGCAAGTCAGTTAAGAACAAATTCTTATTTTCAATGACGGCCTAGGAACAGTGGGTTCTGCCTTGTTCAGGGGCAGAACGACAGATTTGTACCTTGTCAGCTCGGGGTTTGAACTTGCAGCCTTCCGGTTACTAGTCCAACGCTCTAACCACTAATGTGTATATATATATATATATATATACATATATATATATATATATATATATATATATATATATATATATACATACATACATACATACATACATACATACACGTGACACACATAAACATATCTACATTTGCATATACAGTGGGGCAAAAAAAATATTTAGTCAGTCACCAATTGTGCAAGTTCTCCCACTTAAAAATACGACAGAGGCCTGTAATTTTCATCATAGGTACACTTCAACTATGACTGAGGGAAAAAAATCCAGAAAATCACATTAAAATTTTTTATTAATTTATTTGGAAATTATGGTGGAAAATAAGTATTTGGTCACCTACAAACAAGCAAGATTTCTGGCTCTCACAGACTTGTAACTTCTTCTTTAAGAGGCTCCTCTGTCCTCCACTCGTTACCTGTATTAATGGCACCTGTTTGAACTTGTTATCAGTATAAAAGACACCTGTCCACAACCTCAACAGTCACACTCCAAACTCCACTATGGCCAAGACCAAAGAGCTGTCAAAGGACACTAGAAACAAAATTGTAGACCTGCACCAGGCTGGGAAGACTGAATCTGCAATAGGTAAGCAGCTTGGTTTGAAGAAATCAACTGTGCGAGCAATTATTAGGAAATGGAAGACGAGACAAGACCACTGATAATCTCCCTCGATCTGGGGCTCCACGCAAGATATCACCCCGTGGGGTCAAAATGATCACAAGAACGGTGAGCAAAAATCCCAGAACCACACGGGGGGACCTAGTGAATGACCTGCAGAGAGCTGGGACCAAAGTAACAAAGCCTACCATCAGTAACACACTACGCCGCCAGGGACTCAAATCCTGCAGTGCCAGACGTGTCCCCCTGCTTAAGCCAGTACATGTCCAGGCCCGTCTGAAGTTTGCTCGAGAGCATTTGGATGATCCAGAAGAAGATTGGGAGAATGTCATATGGTCAGATGAAACCAAAATATAACTTTTTGGTAAAAACTAATCTCGTAGTGTTTGGAAGACAAAGAATGCTGAGTTGCATCCAAAGAACACCATACCTACTGTGAAGCATCATGCTTTGGGGCTGTTTTTCTGCAAAGGGACCAGGACGACTGATCCGTGTAAAGGAAAGAATGAATGGGGCCATGTATCGTGAGATTTTGAGTGAAAACCTCCTTCCATCAGTAAGGGCATTGAAGATGAAACGTGGCTGGGTCTTACAGCATGACAATGATCCCAAACACACCGGCAACGAAGGAGTGGCTTCGTAAGAAGCATTTCAAGGTCCTGGAGTGGCCTAGCCAGTCTCCAGATCTCAACCTCATAGAAAATCTTTGGAGGGAGTTCAAAGTCCGTGTTTCCCAGCAACAGCCCCAAAACATCACTGTTCTAGAGGAGATCTGCATGGAGGAATGGGCCAAAATGCCAGCAACAGTGTGTGAAAACCTTGTGAAGACTTACAAAAAACGTTTGACCTCTGTCATTGCCAACAAAGGGTGTTAGAGCCGATTTGGACATGTTTGTATAAAAGACCGAACATATGGAGCTCCATGTATATTTGTGTAAATATATTAAATATTAATGTAAATGATGAAATATTAGGTACGCACCTTTATGAATATATCTCAATCAGGTAAATATAAATCATTTGTTGTTAGTGTAACTCAGCCATTTGGCCCCCCTCTTGCCTGTTCATTGTATTGTGGTAAGTGTGTTAGGATAAAGGCAGGAAGTTGGGCCTTCGGGAGAGGGAGTCCTTGCTAGATGCGGGAGCGGTATAGTTTTTTGACCATACAGACATACAGACAGGTCATAATATGTATTTTCCATATAAAGTATTCTATGCTTTAAGTTGATTGGAGAATCATTTATTTGTTAGATATAAGAAGAATAAACATTTTTGTTGCACCATATCCCTGGATGTCATTGAATGTTTGGCCGTTTGGAAACCTTGAGTGTGGACTGTATGCGTACCAAACAACCCCGCTTCAGGCTTGGGCAGTGGCTATGGTAAAGACGACAAGGAAGCCACTACAAAGGGTATATAACAAAGTATTTAGATAAACTGTTGTTATTGACCAAATACTTGTTTTCCACCATAATTTGCTAATTAAATTCATTGAAAATCCTACAATGTGAATTTCTGGATTTTTTTTCTCATTTTGTCTGTCATAGTTGAAGTGTACCTATGATGAAAATTACAGGCCTCATCTTTTTAAGTGGGAGAACTTGCACAATTGGTGGCTGACTAAATACTTTTTTGCCCCACTGTGTGTGTGTTGTGTGTGTGTGTGTGTGTGTGTGTGTGTGTGTGTGTGTGTGTGTGTGTGTGTGTGTGTGTGTGTGTGTGTGTGTGTGTGTGTGTGTATAAACATATATTTGT
>NW_026286485.1:0-2700 GCF_023373465.1 Oncorhynchus keta | reverse complement strand
AACATTACTGTATTAAACACACCTGACCTGACCTAGGGACACACAGATTAACATTACTGTATTAAACACACCTGACCTGCACACAGGTTAACATTGCTTATTAAACACACCTGACTGGGACACACAGATTAACATTACTGTATTAAACACACCCTGACCTAGGGACACACAGATTAACATTACTGTATTAAACACACCCTGACCTAGGGACACACAGGTTAACATTACTGTATTAAACACACCCTGACCTAGGGACACACAGGTTAACATTACTGTATTAAACTGTATTAAACACACCCTGACCTAGGGACACACAGGTTAACATTACTGTATTAAACACACCCTGACCTAGGGACACACAGATTAACATTACTGTATTAAACACACCCTGACCTAGGGACACACAGGTTAACATTACTGTATTAAACACCCTGACCTAGGGACACACAGGTTAACATTACTGTATTAAACACACCCTGACCTAGGGACACACAGATTAACATTACTGTATTAAACACACCCTGACCTAGGGACACACAGGTTAACATTACTGTATTAAACACACCCTGACCTAGGGACACACAGATTAACATTACTGTATTAAACACACCCTGACCTAGGGACACACAGATTAACATTACTGTATTAAACACACCCTGACCTAGGGACACACAGATTAACATTACTGTATTAAACACACCCTGACCTAGGGACACACAGATTAACATTACTGTATTAAACACACCCTGACCTAGGGACACACAGGTTAACATTACTGTATTAAACACACCCTGACCTAGGGACACACAGGTTAACATTACTGTATTAAACACACCCTGACCTAGGGACACACAGATTAACATTACTGTATTAAACACACCCTGACCTAGGGACACACAGGTTAACATTACTGTATTAAACACACCCTGACCTAGGGACACACAGATTAACATTACTGTATTAAACACACCCTGACCTAGGGACACATTACTGTAGACCTTAACATTACTGTATTAAACACACCCTGACCTAGGGACACACAGATTAACATTACTGTATAAAACACACCCTGACCTAGGGACACACAGATTAACATTACTGTTAACATTACTGTATTAAACACACCCTGACCTAGGGACACACAGATTAACATTACTGTATTAAACACACCCTGACCTAGGGACACACAGGTTAACATTACTGTATTAAACACACCCTGACCTAGGGACACACAGATTAACATTACTGTATTAAACACACCCTGACCTAGGGACACACAGATTAACATTACTGTATTAAACACACCCTGACCTAGGGACACACAGATTAACATTACTGTATTAAACACACCCTGACTGGGACACACAGGTTAACATTACTGTATTAAACACACCTGACCTAGGGACACACAGGTTAACATTACTGTATTAAACACACCCTGACCTAGGGACACACAGGTTAACATTACTGTATTAAACACACCCTGACCTAGGGACACACAGATTAACATTACTGTATTAAACACACCCTGACCTAGGGACACACAGATTAACATTACTGTATTAAACACACCCTGACCTAGGGACACACAGATTAACATTACTGTATTAAACACACCCTGACCTAGGGACACACAGGTTAACATTACTGTATTAAACACACCCTGACCTAGGGACACACAGATTAACATTACTGTATTAAACACACCTGACCTAGGGACACACAGGTTAACATTACTGTATGACCTAAACATTGCTGTATTAAACACACCCCCTGACCTAGGGACACACAGATTAACATTACTGTATTAAACACACCTGACCTAGGGACACACAGGTTAACATTGCTGTATTAAACACACCTGACCTAGGGACACACAGATTAACATTACTGTATTAAACACACCTGACCTAGGGACACACAGATTAACATTACTGTATTAAACACACCCTGACCTAGGGACACACAGATTAACATTACTGTATTAAACACACCCTGACCTAGGGACACACAGAACATTACTGTAACATTAGGGACACACAGATTAACATTACTGTATTAAACACACCCATTACTGACCTGACCTAGGGACACACAGATTAACATTACTGTATTAAACACACCCTGACCTAGGGACACACAGATTAACATTACTGTATTAAACACACCCTGACCTAGGGACACACAGATTAACATTACTGTATTAAACACACCCCTGAAACACACAGGTTAACATTACCTTAACATTACTGTAGGGACACACAGATTAACATTACTGTATTAAACACACCTGACCTAGGGACACACAGGTTAACATTACTGTACACCCCTGACCTAGGGACACACAGGTTAACATTACTGTATTAAACACACCCTGACCTAGGGACACACAGATTAACATTACTGTATTAAACACACCCTGACCTAGGGACACACAGATTAACATTACTGTATTAAACACACCCTGACCTAGGGACACACAGGTTAACATTACTGTATTAAACACACCCTGACCTAGGGACACACAGATTAACATTACTGTATTAAACACACACCTGACCTAGGGACACACAGATTGACATTACTGTATTAAACACACCCTGACCTAGGGAGGGACACACACCTAGGGACACACAGGTTAACATTACTGTATTAAACACACCCTGACCTAGGGACACACAGATTAACATTACTGTATTA
>NW_026286484.1:0-3276 GCF_023373465.1 Oncorhynchus keta | reverse complement strand
TTCTTGATGTAGGACTTAGAAGATGGTAATTCTAGATGTAGGACTTAGAAGATGGTCATTCTAGATGTAGGGACTTAGAAGATGGTCATTCTAGATGTAGGACTTAGAAGATGGTCATTCTAGATGTAGGACTTAGAAGATGGTCATTCTTGATGTAGGACTTAGAAGATGGTAACTTCATGAGGAGTATGAGACACGCTGTTGTCAAACATTCTAACTGATAACTAACATTACAAAGGGCTGCTCCTTGAAACCTTGTTGAACTGGCAATTTTCAGAATAGAACACTTTAGAATAACCTTCTAGAATGTGCCTCTCCCATTATGGGGTGTAAATACATCTCCATACTCCAACGTCACTGTATGAGTGAGTCCCACGGGTTTAACTTCATTTGATCCCCTTCAGTTAACACACTGTAGTAGAGAACATCAGATTACATCACAAATAGACAAGTGGATCTCCACCTACAGCTCACACCCCCTGCCTCCCAAATGGCCCCCTATTCCCTACATAGTGCACTACTTTTAACCAGAGCCCGCGATGGTAGTTGCACTATAGAGAAATAGGGGGCCATTTGGTTTGTAGCCCACGATGTTCGGTTGTCTACTATGATGTGATACTGGTTTGGTTTATGACAACATCCTCTCTGTCTCGTTCTAGACCGTGCCTAACCTAACTTCCTGTTTACACCTTTCATACCGGCCTCTGTCTTTTACTATTATACAGGTGGGCCTTGGAGGGAGGGGGAGAGGAGGGGGAGGAAGAAAGAGGGAGAGACAGTCCTTCTAAATGAAGAGGGAGAGAAGGAGGGAGAGGGGAGACAAGGGGAGAGGGAAGCATGGAGAGAAGGATGAGGTCTCTATCCATCCCAGTCCTTCTAAATGAAGAGGGAGAGAAGGAGGGATAAAAGTGGGGAGACAAGGGAGAGAAGGGGTAAGAAGGAAGGATGGAAGGGGAAAGGGAGAGGTGGAGACACAGGGAGATGGAAGGAGGGAGAGAGAAATGAGGCTCCTCTCTATTCGTCCCAGTCCTTCTTGATCCCCAGGTTCCACTCCCAGGAGAGGTGGTCGGTCTTGTCGTCATCGGTGAAGTGGGACTTGATGTGGTAGCTGCCTCTGACAATCATGCCTTTGGGCGCCTCCTCCACCGGGGTCATGAACTCGTGCTCCTCCACCCGCGGCCCGTAGCTGCCCACCATGTACACCGCCTTGTCCACTGCACGACACAAAATGGACGCTCAGTTGCACACTTGCTAGCCAGGTTTTAAGGGTAAATGTGGGGAAACTGTGACAATTTGTGTCAGTGACAACACACCAAATGGCGGCTCAGTTGAACAGTTGGTAATCAGGTTTTAGGTGAATGTGGGGAAACTGACATCTTGTGTCAATGAAAACACACAAAATGGCACCTCAGTTGCATCGCTGTTAACCTGGAATTAGGTGTACGTGTGGAAACTGTGATGTCTTGTGTCGATGACAACACATAAAATGGCAGCTCAGTTGCACCCTTGCTAGCCAGGTTTTAGATGTATGTATCAGAAACTGACACGGTCTATGGGCCTAAAAAGCACAGCGTATCCACAGCTCGGCACAAAATGGGGTCCTCCTTACCTCTGATTCCTTTCCTGTAGGTCAGATGGACGTACTTCAGCCCAGACACAATATCCCTGTTAACCTGGAGAGGAGAGGAGAGGAGAGGAGAGGAGAGGAGAGAGGAGAGGAGAGGAGAGGAGGAGGAGAGGAGGGAGGGAGAGGAGGGGAGGGAGGGGAGAGGAGGGAGGGGAGGGGAGGAGGGAGGAGAGAGAGGAGAGGAAGGGGAGAGGAGGAGGGAGAGGAGGAGGAGGAGGGGAGGGAAGGAGGAGGAGGAGGAGGGGAGGGGAGAGAGGAGGAGGAGGAGGAGGGGAGGAGGAGGGAGGGGAGGAGGAGGGGAGGGGAGGGAGGAGAGGAGATGAGAGGAGGGAAAGGAAAGGAAAGGAGAGTTATTGTAATATGAAGTCTCATTAAGAGGCAACTTTAGACAGCTTTGTTCCAAAACACTCTACTCCCTATTCAGTGCACAATGTTTGACCAGGGCACTTAGCCCTATAGACCCTGGTCTAAAGTAGTGCCCTCAGTCCCTATAGGCCCTGGTCTAAATTAGTGCCCTCAGTCCTATAGACCCTGGTCGAAAGTAGTGCCCTCTAGTCCTATAGACCCTGGTCTAAAGTAGTGCCCTTAGTCCTATAGACCCTGGTCTAAAGTAGTGCCCTTAGTCCTATAGGCTCCTGGTCTAAAGTAGTGCCCTTAGTCCTATAGACCCTGGTCTAAAGTAGTGCCCTTAGTCCTATAGGCCCTGGTCTAAAGTAGTGCCCTCAGTCCTATAGACCCTGGTCTAAAGTAGTGCCCTTAGTCCTATAGACCCTGGTCTAAGTAGTGCCCTCAGTCCTATAGGTCCTGGTCTAAAGTAGTGCCCTTCAGTCCCATAGACCCTGGTCTAAAGTAGTGCCCTTAGTCCTATAGGTCCTGGTCTAAAGTAGTGCCCTTAGTCCTATAGGCCCTGGTCTAAAGTAGTGCCCTTAGTCCTATAGGCCCTGGTCTAAAGTAGTGCCCTTCAGTCCTATAGGTCCTGGTCTAAAGTAGTGCCCTTAGTCCTATAGGCCCTGGTCTAAAGTAGTGCCCTTAGTCCTATAGGCCCTGGTCTAAAGTAGTGCCCTTAGTCCTATAGGCCCTGGTCTAAAGTAGTGCCCTTAGCCCTATGGGTCCTGGTCTAAAGTAGTGCACTATATATGGAATAGGGTGCCATTTGAGGCACACACAAGTAGGGGTGTGAACGTTTCAAATAGTGATCTTGAACTTTAAGAAAAATCCCTAACAGAAAACAGTTGTTTTGGTGGCCTAGTGATGGAAGTCAGATCCCGCTGCCTGTTCAATGGTGCTTCTAAACCATCTCCAGAGTAGTGCCCTCAGTCCTATAGACCCTGGTCTAAAGTAGTGCCCTCAGTCCTATAGACCCTGGTCTAAAGTAGTGCCCTCAGTCCTATAGACCCTGGTCTAAAGTAGTGCCCTCAGTCCTATAGACCCTGGTCTAAAGTAGTGCCCTCAGTCCTATAGGCCCTGTTCAAGTAGTGCCCTCGTCCTAAGACCATCTCTAGAGTAGTGCCCTCAGTCCTATAGACCCTGGTCTAAAGTAGTGCCCTCAGTCCTATAGACCCTGGTCTAAAGTAGTGCCCTCAGTCCTATAGACCCTGGTCTAAAGTAGTGCCCTCAGTCCTATAGACCCTGGTCTAAAGTAGTGCCCT
>NW_026286483.1:0-13457 GCF_023373465.1 Oncorhynchus keta | reverse complement strand
GATCATGATGTGGAAGTAAGGTGTGTCATGATGTAGGAAGGTGGAAGAAGGTGGGTCATGATGCAGGAAGGTGGAAGAAGGTGGTTCATGATGTAGGAAGGTGGAATGAGGTGAGAAGGTGGGTCATGATAGTGGAAGAAGGTGGAAGAAGGTGTTTAATGACGTGGAAGAAGGTGTGTCATGATAGGAAGGTGGAAGAGGTGGGTCATGATGTAGGAAGGTGGAAGAAGGTGGAAGAAGTGTGTCATGATGTAGGAAGGTGGAATAAGGTGGGTCATGATGTAGGAAGAGTGGAAGAAGGTGGGTCATGATGTAGGAAGGTGGAAGAAGGTGTGTCATGATGTAGGAAGGTGGAAGAAGGTGTAGTCATGATCTAGGTAAGGTGGAAGATAGGCGGGTCATGATGTAGGAAGGTGGAAGAAGGTGTCATGATGTAGGAAGGTGGAAGAAGGTGGGTCATGATCGTAGGAAGGTGGAAGAAGGTAGAGGTAACATGATGGTGGAAGAAAGGTGGAAGAAAGGTGGTGTCATGATGTAGGAAGGTGGAAGATAGGCGTGATCATGATGTAGGAAGAGTGGAAGAAGGTGAGTCATGATGTAGGAAGGTGGAAGAAGGTGTGTCATGATGTAGGAAAGGTGGAAAGTAAGGATGGCTGTCATGATGTAGGAATGAGTGAATGAAGAGTGGTTCATGATGTAGGAAGGTGGAAGAAGGTGGGTCATGATGTAGGAAGGTGAAAAAGGTGTGTCATGATGTAGGAAGGTGGAAGAAGGTGGGTCATGATGTAGCGAAGGTGGAATAGGTGGGTCACGATGTAGGAAAGGTGGAATAAGGTGGGTCATGATGTAGGAAGGTGGAATAAGGTGGGTCATGATGTAGGAAGGTGGAATAAGGTGGGTCACGATGTAGGAAGGTGGAATAAGGTGGGTCACGATGTAGGAAGGTGGAATAAGGTGGGTCATGATGTAGGAAGGTGGAATAAGGTGGGTCATGATGTAGGAAGGTGGAAGTAAGGTGGGTCATGATGTAGGAAGGTGGAATAGGTGGGTCATGATGTAGGAAGGTGGAAGAAGGTGGGTCATGATGTAGGAAGGTGGAATAAGGTGGGTCATGATGTAGGAAGGTGGAATAAGGTGGGTCATGATGTAGGAAGGTGGAATAGGTGGGTCACGATGTAGGAAGGTGGAATAAGGTGGGTCATGATGTAGGAAGGTGGAATAGGTGGGTCATGATGTAGGAAGGTGGAATAAGGTGGGTCATGATGTAGGAAGGTGGAAGAAGGTGGGTCATGATGTAGGAAGGTGGAATAAGGTGGGTCATGATGTAGGAAGGTGGAATAGATGGGTCATGATGTAGGAAGGTGGAATAAGGTGGGTCATGATGTAGGAAGGTGGAATAAGGTGGGTCATGATGTAGGAAGGTGGAATAGGTGGGTCATGATGTAGGAAGGTGGAATAGGTGGGTCATGATGTAGGAAGGTGGAATAGGTGGGTCACGATGTAGCAAAGGTGGAATAAGGTGGGTCACGATGTAGGAAGGTGGAAGAAGGTGGGTCATGATGTAGGAAGGTGGAATAAGGTGGGTCATGATGTAGGAAGGTGGAATAAGGTGGGTCATGATGTAGGAAGGTGGAATAGATGGGTCATGATGTAGGAAGGTGGAATAGGTGTGTCATGATGTAGGAAGGTGGAAGGTGGAAGAAGGTGTGTCATGATGTAGGAAGGTGGAAGAAGGTGAAAGAAGGTGGGTCATGATGTAGGAAGGTGGAATAGGTGGAAGAAGGTGGGTCATGATGTAGGAAGGTGGAAGAAGGTGAAAGAAGGTGGTCATGATGTAGGAAGGTGGAAGAAGGTGGGTCATGATGTGGAAGGTGGAAGAAACTGGAAGAAGGTGTGTCATGATGTAGGAAGGTGGAAGAAGGTGTGTCATGATGTGGAAGGTGGAAGAAGGTGGAAGAAGGTGTGTCATGATGTAGGAAAGGTGGAAGAAGGTGAAGGAAGGTGTGTCATGATGTAGGAAGGTGGAATAGGTGGAAGAAGGTGGGTCATGATGTAGGAAGGTGGAAGAAGGTGGAAGAAGGTGGGTCATGATGTAGGAAGGTGGATGAAGGTGGGTCATGATTTAGGAAGGTGGAAGAAACTGGAAGAAGGTGTGTCATGATGTAGGAAGGTGGAAGAAGGTGTGTCATGATGTGGAAGGTGGAAGAAGGTGAAAGAAGGTGGGTCATGATGTAGGAAGCTGGAAGAAGGTGGGTCATGATGTAGGAAGGTGAAAGAAGGTGGTCATGATGTAGGAAGGTGAAAGAAGGTGTCATGATGTAGGAAGCTGGCAGAAGGTGGGTCATGATGTAGGAAGGTGAAAGAAGGTGGGTCATGATGTAGGAAGGTGAAAGAAGGTGGGTCATGATGTAGGAAGGTGAAAGAAGGCGTGTCATGATGTAGGAAGGTGAAAGAAGGTGGGTCATGATGTAGGAAGGTGAAAGAAGGTGGGTCATGATGTAGGAAGGTGAAAGAAGGTGGGTCATGATGTAGGAAGGTGGAAGAAGGTGTATCATGATGTAGGACAGTGGAATAAGGTGGGTCATGATGTAGGAAGGTGGAATAAGGTGGGTCATGATGTAGGAAGGTGGAATAAGGTTGGTCATGATGTAGGAAGGTGGAAACAGGTGGGTCAAGATGTAGGAAGGTGGAATAAGGTCATCATGATGTAGAAGGCGGAATAGGTGGTCATGATGAGGGGAAGCTGCGGAATAAGGTGGGTCATGATGGTAGGAAGGTGGAAGAAGGTGGGTCAGATGTTGCAGTAAGCGGAACAGGTGGGTCACCTACGGCGGCTGGGGAACAAGGTATCATGATGTAGAAGGTGGAACAAGGTAACGCGATGGCGAATGCGAACAGGGCCCATGACGCAGGAATGTGGAACAGATGGCCGATGCAGGAATGCGAATAAGGTATCATGATGTAGGAAATGCGGAATGATGTAACACGATGAGGAAGGTGAAGAAGGTATCAAAAGATGCAGGAATAAGAATATAGGGTCATGATGTAGGAAGGTGGAATAAGGTGGGTCATGATGTAGGAAGGTAGAAGGTGGGTCATGATGTAGCAATGTGGAATAGGTGGGTCATTATGTGTAGGGAAGGTGGAATAAGGTAACATGATGAAGGAATAGGTGGGTAATTATGTAGGAAGGTGAATAAGGTGGGTCATGATTGGGAAGGTGGAATAGGTGGGTCACAATGCAGGAAGGTGAATAAGGTGGTCACATTAGGAAGGTGAACAGGTGGGTCATGATGCAGGGAAGGTGGAATAAGGTATCATGATGTAGGAAGGTGAATAGGTGGGTCATGATGTGGCGGAATGTGGAATAAGGTGGGTCATGATGTAGGAAGGTGAAATAGGTGGGGTCATGATGTAGGAAGGTGGAACAGATGTACATGATGAGAAGGTGAAATAAGGTGGTATCATGATGTAGGAAGGTGAATAGGTGGGTCATGATGCAGGGGAAGGTGGGAACAAGGTGGGTAATGATGTAGGACAGGAACAAGGTGGGTCATGATGTAGGAAGGAATAAGGTATCGACGTAGGAAGGTGGAACAGGTGCATGATTGCAGGAAGGTGGAACACGGTATCATGATGGTGGAAGGTGGAAGAAGGTGGGTCATGATTGTAGGAAGGTGAATAAGGTGTATCGCGCGGTGAAGGCGGGAAGGCTGTACCGCGACGTAGCAATGGAATGCAGGTGGGTCACGGGTGGAAGGTGAAAATAAGGTGGGTCATGATGTAGGAAGGTGGAATAGATGTAATGATGGGAAGGTGGAATAAGGTGTGAATGATGTAGGAAGGTGGAATAAGGTGGTCAGATGGGAAGGAATAGGTGGGTCATGATGTAGGAAGGTAAATCAGGTGGGTCATGATGGGAAGCCGAAACAGGTGGGTCATGATGTAGCAAATGGAACAGGGTGGGTCACGACGGTGGAAGCCGCGGAACAAGGTGGTCATGACGCAGGAAGGTGAACAGGTAACGCGACGATGTAGGGGCGGAATAGGTGGGTCATGACGTAGGAAGGTGAACAAGGTGGGTCATGATGCAGGGAAGGTGGAATAAGGGTACCGCGATGGTGCAGGAAGGTGGAAGAAGGTAGGTCATGATGATGGGAAGGTGGAAGAAGGTGTGTCATGATGTAGGAAGCCAAGAAGGTAATGATGTAGGGAAGGTGAAAGAAGGTGGGTCATGATGTGGGAAGGTGAAAGAAGGTGTGTCAGCGATGTAGATCTGGCAGAAGGTATCATGATGTAGGAAGGTGAAAGAAGGTGGGCTGATGTAGGAAGGTGAAAGAAGGTGGGTCATGATGTAGGAAGGTGAAAGAAGGCGTGTCATGATGTAGGAAGGTGAAAGAAGGTGGGTCATGATGTAGGAAGGTGAAAGAAGGTGGGTCATGATGTAGGAAGGTGAAAGAAGGTGCCATGATGTAGGAAGGTGAAAGAAGGTGCATCATGATGAGGACAGTGGAACAAGGTAATCATGATGTAGGAAGGTGGAATAAGGTGGGTCATGATGTAGGAAGATGGAATAAGGTTGGTCATGATGTAGGAAGGTGGAACAGGTGGGTCATGATGTAGGAAGGTGAATGGGTTGGTCATGATGTAGGAAGGTGGAATAGGTGGGTCATGATGTAGGAAGGTGGAATAAGGTGGGTCAGCGATGTAGGAAGGTGGAAGAAGGTGGGTCATGATGTAGCAAGGTGGAATAGGTGGGTCACCATGTAGGAAGGTGAATGTCAAGGTGGTCATGATGTAGGGAAGGTGGAATAGGAGGGTCATGATGTAGGAAGGTGGAATGTAAGGAGGGTCATGATGGTAGAAGGTGGAATAGGTGGGTCATGATGTAGGAAGGTGGAATGAGATGGGTCATGATGGTGTAGCTGTGAACAAGGGTGGGCCATGATGCAGGAAGGTGGAAGAAGGTATCATGACAGCAATGTGGAATAGGTGGGTCATTATGTAGGAAGGTGGAATACAGGTACATATGATGTAGGAAGGTGAATAGGTGGGCAATTACAGGAAGGTGGAATAAGGTGGGTCATGATGTAGGAAGGTGGGAATAGGTGATCACGATGTAGGAAGGTGAATAAGGTAATCATGATGCAGGAAGGTGGAATAGGTGGGTCATGATGTGTAGGAAGGTGGAATAGGTGGTCATGATGCAGGAAGGTGAATATAAAATCAAGATGTGAGAAGGTGGAATAGGTGGGTCATGATGTAGGAAGGTGAAATAAGGTGGGTCAAGATGTAGGAAGGTGGAATAGGTGGGTCATGATGTAGGAAGGTGAATAGATGGGTCATGATGTAGGAAGGTGAATAAGGTGGGTCATGATGTAGGAAGGTGAATAGGTGGGTCATGATGTAGGAAGGTGAAATAAGGTGGGTCATGATGTGAGACAGTGGAATAAGGTGGGTCATGATGTAGGAAGGTGAATAAGGGGGTCATGATGTAGGAAGGTGAATAGGTGGGTCATGATGTAGGAAGGTGGAATAAGGTGGGTCATGATGTAGGAAGGTGAAGAAGGTGGGTCATGATGTAGGAAGGTGGAATAAGGTGGGTCATGATGTAGGAAGGTGGAAGAAGGTGGGTCATGATGTAGGAATGTGGAATAGGGTGGGTCACGGTGCAGGAAGGTGGAATAAGGTGGGTCATGATGTAGGAAGGTGAATAGATGGGTCATGATGTAGGGAAGGTGGAAGAAGGTGGGTCATGATGTAGGAAGGTGGAATAAGGTGGGTCATGATGCAGGAAGGTGGAATAGGTGGGTCATGATGTAGGAAGGTGAATAGGTGGGTCATGATGCAGGAAGGTGGAATAGGTGGGTCATGATGTGTGCAAATGTGGAACAGGTGGGTCACGATGTAGGAAGGTGAATAAGGTGGGTCATGATGTAGGAAGGTGGAATAGGTGGGTCATGATGGTGGAAGGTGGAATAGGTGGGTCATGATGTAGGAAGGTGGAATAAGGTGGGTCATGATGCAGGAAGGTGGAATATGGCGGGACTCATGATGGTGAAGGTGGAAGAAGGTAGGTCATGATGGTAGGAAGGTGCGAATAAGGTGGGTCATGATGTGGAAGGTGGAATAAGGTGGGTCATGATGTAGGAAGGTCAATAAGGTGGGTCATGATGTAGGAAGGTGGAATAAGGTAGGTCATGATGTAGGAAGGTGGAAGAAGGTGAAAGAAGGTGGGTTATGATGTAGGAAGGTGAAATAAGGGTCATGATGTAGGAAGGTGGAATAAGGTGGGTCATGATGTAGGAAAGTGGAAGAAGGTGAAAGAAGGTGTATCATGATGTAGGAAGGTGGAATAGGTGGAAGAAGGTGTGTCATGATGTAGGAAGGTGGAAGACGGTGAAAGAAGGTGGGTTATGATGTAGAAGGTGGATGAAGGTGGGTCATGATTTGGAAGGTGGAAGAAACTGAAGAAGGTGTGTCATGATGTAGGAAGATGGAAGAAGGTGTGTCATGATTTGGAAGGTGGAAGAAGGTGAAAGAAGGTGGGTCATGATGGTGAAGTTGAAAGAAGGTGGTTCATGATGTAGGAAGGTGGAAGAAGGTGAAAGAAGGTGGGTCATGATGTGGAAGAAGGTGGAAGAAGTTGTGTAATCATGTGGAAGAAGGTATCATGATCTAGGAAGGTGGAAAAGGCTATGGTCATGATGTAGGAAGGTGTAAGAAGGTGGAAGAAGGCGGTCATGATGTAGGAAGGTGGAATAAGGTGGGTCATGATGTAGGAAGGTGGAATAAGGTGGGTCATGATCTAGGAAGGTGGAAGAAGTCGGTCATGATGTAGGAAGGTGGAATAAGGTCGTCATGATGTATGAAGGTGGAATAGGTGGGTCATGATGTAGGAAGGTGGAAGAAGGCGGGTCATGATGTAGAAGGTGGAAGAAGGTGGAAGAAGCGGGTCATGATGTAGGAAGGTGGAATAAGGTGGTCATGATCTAGGAAGGTGGAAGAAGGCGGGTCATGATCTAGGAAGGTGGAAGAAGGCGGGTCATGATGTAGGAAGGTGGAATAAGGTGGGTCAATCTAGGAAGGTGGAAGAAGGCGGGTCATGATGTAGGAAGGTGGAATAAGGTGGGTCATGATGTAGGAAGGTGGAATAGGTGGGTCATGATGGTGGAAGGTGGAAGAAGGCGGGGTCATGATGTAGGAAGGTGGAAGAAGGTGGAAGAATATGGTCATGATGTAGGAAGGTGAATAAGGTGGTCATGATCTAGGAAGGTGGAAGAAGGCGGGTCATGATGTAGGAAGGTGGAAGAAGGCGGGTCATGATGTAGGAAGGTGGAAGAAGGTGATCTAGGAAAAGAAGGAAGAAGGTCATGATGTAGGAAGGTGGAATAAGGTGGGTCATGATCTAGGAAGGTGGAATAAGGTGGGTCATGATCTAGGAAGGTGGAATATGTGGAATAAGGTGGGTCATGATGTAGGAAGGTGGAATAAGGTGGGTCATGATCTAGGAAGGTGGAATAAGGTGAATAAGGTGGGTCATGATGTGGAAGGTGGAATAAGGCGGGTCATGATGTAGAAAGGTGGAATAAGGTGGTAGAAGGAGATCTAGGAAACGTTTTTGTGTGTCTGTTTTATGATTATTTGTGTATTTGTAGAATATTTACCCCCCTTTCTTCTCCCCAATTTTGTTGTATCCAGTTGCTAGTTACGATCCTGCCGTACGGACTCGGGAGAGGCGACGGTGGAGAGCCGTGCATCCCCAAACACAACCCAGTCGAGCCGTACTGCTTCTTGACACAAGAAGCCAGCCGCACCAATGTGTCGGAGGAAACACCATACAGCTGGCGACTGTGTCAGAGTGAATTGCGCCTGGCCTGCCACAAGGAGTCGCTAGAGCGCGAAGGTACTGTATTGCACTGAGCCACTCGGGAGGCCCATATTTTTATTTTTTTGGAAAGAAAAGACAGCTGGAGGGGGAGGGGAGGGGAGGGGGGCAGGCAGGTAGTCTGGTGGTTAGAGGGAGGGGGGGCAGGTAGCCTAGTGGAGGGGGGCAGGTAGTCTTGTGGTTAGAGTGGAGGGGGCAGGTAGTCTAGTGGTTAGAGTGCAGAGGAGGCAGGTAGTCTAGTGGTTAGAGTGTAGAGGAGGCAGGTCCTAGTGGTTAGAGTGTAGAGGAGGCAGGTAGTCTAGTGGTTAGAGTGTAGAGGAGGCAGGTAGTCTAGTGGTTAGAGTGTAGAGGAGGCAGGTAGTCTAGTGGTTAGAGTGTAGAGGAGGCAGGTAGTCTAGTGGTTAGAGTGTAGAGGAGGCAGGTAGCCTAGTGGTTAGAGTGTAGAGGAGGCAGGTAGTCTAGTGGCTAGAGTGTAGAGGAGGCAGGTAGTCTAGTGGTTAGAGTGTAGGGGGGCAGGTAGCCTAGTGGTTAGAGTGTAGAGGAGGCAGGGTAGCCTAGTGGTTAGAGTGGGGGGGCAGGTAGCCTAGTGGTTAGAGTGGAGGGGGGCAGGTAGTCTAGTAGTTAGAGTGTAGAGGAGGCAGGTAGACTAGTGGTTAGAGTGTGGAGGAGGCAGGTAGTCTAGTGGTTAGAGTGTAGAGGAGGCAGGTAGTCTAGTGGTTAGAGTGGAGGGGGCAGGTAGTCTAGTGGTTAGAGTGGAGGGGGGGCAGGTAGTCTAGTGGTTAGAGTGGAGGGGGCAGGTAGTCTCGTGGTTAGAGTGGAGGGGTGGGCAGGTGGTCTAGTGGTTAGAGTGGAGGGGGGGGCAGGTAGTCTAGTGGTTAGAGTGGAGGGGGGCAGGTAGTCTAGTGGTCAGAGTGGAGGGGGGCAGGTAGTCTAGTGGTTAGAGTGGAGGGGGCAGGTAGTCTAGTGGTTAGAGTGTAGAGGAGGCAGGTGTCTGATAGGAACAACCTGGTGTCTGACTGGAACAACCTGGTGTCTGACTGGAACAACCTGGTGTCTGATAGGAACAACCTGGTGTCTGACTGGAACAACCTGGTGTCTGATAGGAACAACCTGGTATCTGACTGGAACAACCTGGTGTCTGATAGGAACAACCTGGTGTCTGACAGGAACAACCTGGTGTCTGATAGGAACAACCTGGTGTCTGATAGGAACAACCTGGTGTCTGATAGGAACAACCTGGTGTCTGACTGGAACAACCTGGTGTCTGACTGGAACAACCTGGTGTCTGATAGGAACAACCTGGTGTCTGACAGGAACAACCTGGTGTCTGACTGGAACAACCTGGTGTCTGACTGGAACAACCTGGTGTCTGACTGGAACAACCTGGTGTCTGATAGGAACAACCTGGTGTCTGACTGGAACAACCTGGTGTCTGACTGGAACAACCTGGTGTCTGACTGGAACAACCTGGTGTCTGACAGGAACAACCTGGTGTCTGACAGGAACAACCTGGTGTCTGACAGGAACAACCTGGTGTCTGACAGGAACAACCTGGTGTCTGATAGCAACAACCTGGTGTCTGATAGGAACAACCTGGTGTCTGATAGGAACAACCTGGTGTCTGACTGGAACAACCTGGTGTCTGACTGGAACAACCTGGTGTCTGACTGGAACAACCTGGTGTCTGATAGGAACAACCTGGTGTCTGACTGGAACAACCTGGTGTCTGATAGGAACAACCTGGTGTCTGACAGGAACAACCTGGTGTCTGACTGGAACAACCTGGTGTCTGATAGGAACAACCTGGTGTCTGACTGGAACAACCTGGTGTCTGATAGGAACAACCTGGTGTCTGACTGGAACAACCTGGTGTCTGACTGGAACAACCTGGTGTCTGATAGGAACAACCTGGTGTCTGATAGGAACAACCTGGTGTCTGATAGGAACAACCTGGTGTCTGACAGGAACAACCTGGTGTCTGACAGGAACAACCTGGTGTCTGACAGGAACAACCTGGTGTCTGATAGAACAACCTGGTGTCTGATAGAACAACCTGGTGTCTGATAGAACAACCTGGTGTCTGACAGGAACAACCTGGTGTCTGATAGGAACAACCTGGTGTCTGATAGGAACAACCTGGTGTCTGATAGGAACAACCTGGTGTCTGACTGGAACAACCTGGTGTCTGATAGGAACAACCTGGTGTCTGATAGGAACAACCTGGTGTCTGATAGGAACAACCTGGTGTCTGATAGAACAACCTGGTGTCTGACTGGAACAACCTGGTGTCTGATAGGAACAACCTGGTGTCTGACTGGAACAACCTGGTGTCTGATAGGAACAACCTGGTGTCTGACTGGAACAACCTGGTGTCTGATAGGAACAACCTGGTGTCTGACTGGAACAACCTGGTGTCTGACTGGAACAACCTGGTGTCTGATAGGAACAAGCTGGTGTCTGACAGGAACAAGCTGGTGTCTGACAGGAACAACCTGGTGTCTGATAGCAACAACCTGGTGTCTGATAGGAATAACCTGGTGTCTGATAGGAACAACCTGGTGTCTGATAGGAACAACCTGGTGTCTGACTGGAACAACCTGGTGTCTGACTGGAACAACCTGGTGTCTGATAGGAACAACCTGGTGTCTGACTGGAACAACCTGGTGTCTGACAGGAACAACCTGGTGTCTGACTGGAACAACCTGGTGTCTGATAGGAACAACCTGGTGTCTGATATATCTCCATGACCCTGGCCCCATCTCTCCATGACTCAGGTCATTTAGGTTTTATTTACATTTACATTTAAGTCATTTAGCAGACGCTCTTATCCAGAGCGACTTACATGTTGGACTGGGAATGGATCGTTGAACTGACTGGATCATGTTGGGCTGACTGGGATCGTTGGGCTGACTGGATCGTGTTGAGCTGGGACTGGATCGTGTTGAGCTGACTGATCGTGGTTGGGCTGACTGGATCGTGGGTTGGACTGATCGGGCTGGATCCGACTGGGCTGAACTGGATCATGTTGGGCTGGACTGGATCGTGTTGGGTTGACTGGATCGGG
This sequence comes from Oncorhynchus keta, assembly GCF_023373465.1. Lineage (NCBI taxonomy): Eukaryota > Metazoa > Chordata > Actinopteri > Salmoniformes > Salmonidae > Oncorhynchus > Oncorhynchus keta. The sequence continues at coordinate 2,505 of NW_026286483.1, read as the reverse complement.
CTGGATCCGACTGGGCTGAACTGGATCATGTTGGGCATGACTGGATCGTGTTGGACTGGACTGGATCGTGTTGGGCTGGACTGGATCGTGTTGGGCTGGACTGGATCGTGTTGGGCTGGACTGTATCGTGTTGGGCTGGACTGGATTGTGTTGGGCTGGATTTTATCGTGTTGGGTTGGACTGGATCGGGCTGGATCGGGCTGGGCTGGACTGGATTGTGTTGGGCTGGACTGGATCGTGTTGGGCTGGACTTGATCGTGTTGGACTGGATTGGATCGTGTTGGGCTGGATTTTATCGTGTTGGGCTGGACTGGATCGTGTTGGGCTGGACTGGATTGTGTTGGGCTGGACTGGATCGTGTTGGGCTGGACTGGATCGTGTTGGGCTGGATTTTATCGTGTTGGGCTGGATTTTATCGTGTTGGGCTGGACTGGATCGTGGTTGAGCTGACTGGATTGTGTTGGGCTGGACTGGATCGTGTTGGGCTGGATTTTATCGTGTTGGGTTGGACTGGATCGGGCTGGATCGGACTGGGCTAAACTGGAACGTGTTGGGCTGGACTGGATTGTGTTGGGCTGGACTGGATCGTTTGGGCTGACTGGATCGTGTTGTGCTGGACTGATCGGGTTAGCTGGATCGTGTTGGACTGGACTGGATCGTGTTGGGCTGGGTTGGACTGGATCGTGTTGGGCTGACTGGGTTTTATCGTGTTGGGTTGGACTGGATCGGGCTGGGACTGGATCGTGTTAGGCAAGACTGGATTGTGTTGGGCTGGACTGGATCGTGTTGAGCTGGACTGGATCGTGTTGACTGGATCGTGTTAGGCTGGGCTTTATCGCGTTGGGTTGGGCTGGATCGTGGTTAGGCTGGGACTGGATCGCGTTGGACTGGGACTGGATCGTGTTGGGCTGGGTGGACTGATCGTGGTTGGGCTGGACTGGGTTTTATCGTGTTGGGTTGGACTGGATGGTGTTGGACTGGGTTTTATCGTGTTGGGTTGGACTGGATCGGGCTGGGCTGGGTTGGACTGGATTGGGCTGGGCTGGGTTGGACTGGATCGGGCTGGGCTGGGTTGGACTGGATCGCCTGGGCTGGGTTTTATCGTGTTGTGTTGGACTGGATCGGGCTGGGTTGGACTGGATCGGGCTGGGTTGGACTGTATCGGGCTGGGCTGGGTTGGACTGGATCGGGCTGGGCTGGGTTGGACTGGATCGGGCTGGGCTGGGTTGGACTGGATCGCCTGCGCTGGGTTTTATCGTGTTGTGTTGGACTGGATCGGGCTGGGTTGGACTGGATTGGGCTGGACTGGGTTGGACTGGATCGGGCTGGGTTGGACTGGATCGGGCTGGACTGGACTGGATCGGGCTGGGTTGGACTGGATCGGGCTGGGTTGGACTGGATCGGGCTGGACTGGGTACCTCGCCCTGACTGACTATAACCTGGAATGTTGTCCTGTTGGAACTCAAGAACCGGTTTAACTGGACCCAGAAGTACCGGTGGTGTGACAATATGACGGCAGCATTGGGTCATAGAAAATCAAGTCTTGTTCTCTGGTTGTATGTCTCCGTCCGACATACACATTCTCTCTCTCTCTCTCTCTGTCACATACACATTGTCTCTCTCTCTCCGTCCGACATACACATTCTCTCTCTCTCTCTCTCTCTCTCTCTCTCTCTCTCTCTCTCTCTCTCTCTCTCTCTCTGTCACATACACATTCTCTCTCTCTCTCTCTCTCTCTCTCTCTCTCTCTCTCTCTCTCTCTCTCTCTCTCTCTCTCTCTCTCTCTCTCACATACACATTCTCTCTCTGGACGGAAAGTGAAAACAGTCAATTGTTTCACTGCCAGAAAACGTCAATTCTCCAGCATGACGACTGACTAAAAATACCCCAATGTAAATAGAAACAATATCGGGAACGACAGAGGCGTGGCGGGAGAGAAGAGAGATTTGGAGAAAAAAAAGATTTAAGAGGGATTAAGGAGATTGGAAAATTGTTTCCATGTACTTGTATTAACCCTTCTGTCTCTGTGTGTTTAAATCACGGGAGAGAGGGGGGAGGGAGAGAGGGAGAGAGGGGGGAGGGAGAGTTACAGGCCTCTCTCATCTTTTTAAGTGGGAGAACTTGCACAATTGGTGGCTGACTAAATACTTTTTTGCCTGTATCTACCTATCTGTCTATCTGTCTATCTGTCTATCTGTCCGTCTGTCCGTCTGTCCGTCTGTCCGTCTGTCCGTCTGTCCGTCTGTCCGTCTGTCCGTCTGTCCGCCTGTCCGCTGTCCGTCCGTCCGTCCGTCTGTCCGAGAGAGAGAGAGAGAGAGAGAGAGAACATCATCAACATCCCTGGTCATCTCTACTGTCTCTGATCTGGAGGACTCACTAAACAGAGAACATCCCTGTTCTTCCCTACTGCCTCTGATCTGGAGGACCCACTACATTTACATTTAAGTCATTTAGCAGGCTCTTATCCAGAAGCGACTTACAATCCCTGTTCATCCCTACTGCCTC
>NW_026286482.1:0-3175 GCF_023373465.1 Oncorhynchus keta | reverse complement strand
AGTTCCATCTCTATACTCCATAGGTGTGAGTGTGTACTTTGTGGCTTCCCTGTATGAGGGGAATCCTGTGTGTGTGTGGGGACAGAGTGTCTGTTGTGACAGCTCCTACCATCGGCCTAATTGTAATCCTGTTTAGTGGGCATTTACACTGGATTAGCTAGGCATCATCCATGTAGAAATCCTAATAGGGCCACCTTATATAGGCCCCCTATAGGGGCAGACCAGCAGGATACTGAGCACCTGCAGCAGGACAAACCCAGCCAGGTTAAAGTAGGCCAAACTCAACTAATCTCTAATTCTCTCATGCTACTCCGTCCCAAATCACATCAACCCCCCCCTGTGGAAACAGCACCCCCTGTGGTGGGATGTGACGCCACGCGTGTAGGCACTCACCCATGCGCATACACAACATTTCCACACATTCTTCTGCCCCCTGTATGTATTAGGTAACGATGATGGGCAAATTGTAGGTCAGGACAGCTCATGCTTGACTGGCCAGCTTGGCTCTATGTTCCTCTGGGGCATGGTCGCTGACCCCGAAAGAAAACACAGGAAAGGCGGAGTGGGGCGGGGGCATGAATGGACGCCGGGCCGGTTAGCGTTCGCTGCCTGGGAGCTATAGCTCTCATTGTCGGACTCAACCTTGTTCTATTCATTACCGTTCCTCACCATCGTCTCTCTCCCTCCAAAGAGACCAACCAACTCTTTCGTTCGTTACCCTTCATGGATCTTGAAACATTAATTTGGCACAACAACAAACAAGGAGAGGAAGATGGTGTCCAGCATGCAGAATGGACTGTGTGCTGTACTAATGAGCGGAGCTCTATAGTCCAATTTCTCTTGGCCCCTGAGGCCTTGTTTTGACTGACTGGGCCCCTTGTGTCCCTATATGACAGGACTACTGTACACAGTTACAAAAGGCACGCGTTGGTCCAAATCTCATCCTCGTCGCCAAATGTACAGAGGCGTGTTGTGCAATTAAACTGAACGTCTTCACTTCAGATCAACATGTTAGTAACTGGTACAAACTTGTGACACTCACATCCGTGCACGCACACCGCGAGTGACACTTTTTAAACTTCTTATGGCTGGGGGCAGTATTGAGTAGTTTGGTTCATTGCTTATCGAATATACAGTGTCTATGGGGTCATATTGCACTTCCTAAGGCTTCCACTAGATGTCAACCGTCTTTAGAATCTTGTTTGAGGCTTCTACTGTGAAGTGGGGGCGAATGAGAGCTGATTCAACCAGAGGTCTGCCAGAGTGGCATGAGCTGATCACGCGCGCTCACGTGAGAGCAACCTGCGTTCCATTGCAATTCTAAAGACAAAGGAATTTTGAGCTTCTAGTCATGAAATCTATGCAGCCTACTCAATCACTTTTTATAGCTACTGTTTACAGGCCTCCTGGGCCATATACAGCGTTTCTCACTGAGTTCCCTGAATTCCTATCAGACCTTGTAGTCATTGCAGATAATATTCTAATCTTTTGGTGACTTTAATATTCACATGGAAAAGTCCACAGACCCACTCCAAAAGGCTTTTGGAGCCATCATCGACTCAGTGGGTTTTGTCCAACATGTCTCTGGACCCACTCACTGTCACAGTCATACGCTGGACCTAGTTTTGTCCCATGGAATAAATGTTGTGGATCTTAATGTTTTTCCTCATAATCCTGGACTATCGGACCACCATTTTATTACGTTTGCAATTGCAACAAATAATCTGCTCAGACCCCAACCAAGGAACATCAAAAGTCGTGCTATAAATTCACAGACAACACAAAGATTCCTTGGTGCCCTTCCAGACTCCCTCTGCCTACCCAAGGACGCCAGAGGACAAAAATCCGTTAACCACCTAACTGAGGATCTCAATTTAACCTTGCGCAATACCCTAGATGCAGTTGCACCCCTAAAAACTAAAAAATGTCTCATAAGAAACTAGCTCCCTGGTACACAGAAAATACCCGAGCTCTGAAGCAAGCTTCCAGAAAATTGGAACGGAAATGGCGCCACACCAAACTGGAAGTCTTCCGACTAGCTTGGAAGGACGGTACCGTGCAGTACCGAAGAGCCCTTACTGCTGCTCGATCGTCCTATTTTTCTAACTTAATTGAGGAAAATAAGAACAATCCGAAATTCCTTTTTGATACTGTGGAAAAGCTAACTAAAAAGCAGCATTCCCCAAGAGAGGATGACTTTCACTTTAGCAGTGATAAATTCATGAACTTCTTTGAGGAAAAGATTATGATTATTAGAAAGCAAATTACGGACTCCTCTTTAAACCTGCGTATTCCTCCAAACCTCAGTTGTCCTGAGTCTGCACAACTCTGCCAGGACCTAGGATCAAGAGAGACGCTCAAGTGTTTTAGTACTATATCTCTTGACACAATGATGAAAATAATCATGGCCTCTAAACCTTCAAGCTGTATACTGGACCCTATTCCAACTAAACTACTGAAAGAGCTGCTTCCTGTGCTTGGCCCTCCTATGTTGAACATAATAAACGGCTCTCTATCCACTGGATGTGTACCAAACTCACTAAAAGTGGCAGTAATAAAGCCTCTCTTGAAAAAGCCAAACCTTGACCCAGAAAATATAAAAACTATCGGCCTATATCGAATCTTCCATTCCTCTCAAAGATTTTAGAAGGCTGTTGCGCAGCAACTCACTGCCTTCCTGAAGACAAACAATGTATACGAAATGCTTCAGTCTGGTTTTAGACCCCATCATAGCACTGAGACGGCACTTGTGAAGGTGGTAAATGACATTTTAATGGCATCGGACCGAGGCTCTGCATCTGTCCTCGTGCTCCTAGACCTTAGTGCTGCTTTTGATACCATCGATCACCACATTCTTTTGGAGAGATTGGAAACCCAAATTGGTCTACACGGACAAGTTCTGGCCTGGTTTAGATCTTATCTGTCGGAAAGATATCAGTTTGTCTCTGTGAATGGTTTGTCCTCTGACAAATCAACGGTACATTTTCGGTGTTCCTCAAGGTTCTGTTTTAGGACCACTATTGTTTTCACTATATATTTTACCTCTTGGGGATGTTATTCGAAAACATAATGTAAACTTTCACTGCTATGCGGATGACACACAGCTGTACATTTCAATGAAACATGGTGAAGCCCCAAAATTGCCCTCGCTAGAAGCATGTGTTTCAGACATAAG
>NW_026286481.1:0-9923 GCF_023373465.1 Oncorhynchus keta | reverse complement strand
AGCCAGGACATAAATAGAAATGTTAACCAAGAACGAATACAACGGGCAGCAGGAGAACGAAGAGCGAAACAGTAAGCCCAACCACACCAACTACGCTGCTTACCTTGTTGTGCATGCCAGCCAGAGGTACAAATCTCCTGAATGAACTGAGATACTTGATCAACTCGGTCATCTGCCGAAGCAACATTTATCAGCCCCCTAGCCCACTCAAGGCTCCTCTGCATGGTTTCCATTCTGAAAGACGACAGTTTTGTGAAAAATAGAGACCATGGATGGAACTACGATTCCTGTTCAAACAGTGCTATAGTACTAAAGTTAGTAACGTTCCTGGTTTATGTCTGACGTTGTTATATTCTACATCACAGGATGAAATATGAATATTCCAAAGGGTATTCAAAAGTAAAATATGTGCAGTGGGAAAGTTGATATGTTGTAGATATTAGCAAAGTTTTTACAGGGTTGTCCTAGGTCAAATGAGCTTTGTGAGCTTTGTAAATATTTGCATGCTAGTCGCGAACGAGCGCAGCTAAGGCTAGGTGCAGGACCACTTGTAGCCGTTTATTTAGCACATGTTGGACCGACGGCAAGCAAATTTGCACGCACTTATTTGACATGTATAGGCGTTAACTTAACGCATGAAAACGTTAACTTAATGCGTGAACACGTAATTAAGCGCCTGCACCTGCTTACTTTACATGCATAGCATTAAAAAGATTGCCTTTTGACCACGTGCTTTAAGACCCAATTGGCATTCCATACCAGTAGGCCTAGTAAATGTACTGTTCTTTGGGACTGGGGGGCAGTATTGAGTAGCTTGGATAAAAAGGTGCCCAGAGTAAACTGCCTGCTCCTCAGTCCTAAAAGCTAGAATATGCATATAAGTAGTGGATTTGGATAGTAAACACTCTGAAGTTTCTAAAACTGTTCGAATCATGTCTGTGAGTAAAACAGAACTCATATGGCAAGCAAATACCTGAGAAAAAATCCAAATAGGAAGTGGGAAATTTGAGGTTTATAGTTTTTCAAGTCATTGCCTATCGAATATACAGCGTCTATGGGGTCATATTGCACTTCCTAAGGCTTCCACTAGATGTCAAGTCTTTTAGAACCTTGTTTGATGCTTCTATTGTGAAGGAGGGGGGAATGGGAGCTGAATGAGTCAGACGCTTGCCAGAGTGGCATGAGCTGATCACGCGTGCTCACGTGAAAGCGACCTGCGTTCCATCGCATTTCTACAGACAAAGGAATTCTCCGGTTGAAACATCGTTGAAGATTTATGTTAAAAACGTCCCAAAGATTGCTTCTATACTTCGTTTGACATGTTTCTACAAACTATAATATTACTTTTTGTCTGAACTTTCGCCTGGACTTGCCCGCGCGTCGTGAGTTTGGATTGTGTACTAAACGCGCAAACAAAAAGGAGGTTTTTGGACATAAATTATGGACTTTATCATCAAACTAAACATTTATTGTGTGGAACTGATTCCTGGGAGTGCATTCTGATAAAGATCATCAAAGGTAAGTGAACATTTATACGTTATTTAATTTTTGCTTGACCTTACAACATGATTTGATAGATCTGCATATTTGTTTTTGTTATCTCTGTTTGAAATTTGATTATTATAATAGTGCTGTAAAGTTTTTTAAAATCTTATTATACAGCGCTGGTTATAGAAGGTCAAAATCAGCGCAACAACATTTTGTATCTTTTAGCAATGTTTACTATGAGTATTTCTGTAAATTGATGTGGCTCTGCAAAACTAGCAAGTTGGAACCAGCTGAACGTAATATCGCCAATGTAAACTGAGATTTTTGGATATGCAATACACCTACCTAACAAAGACATTGTATTAGATAATATAAGTCCTGTGATAATCATCTGATGAAGATGTCAAAGGTTAGTGATTAATTTTATCTCAATTTCTACTTTTTGTGACTCCTCTTTTGGCTGAAAAAAATGGTTGTGTTTTTCTGTGACTAGGTACTGACCTAACAATCGCTTGGTGTGCTTTTGGTCTTAAAGCCTTTTGAAATCGGACACTGTGGCTGGATTTACAACAAGTCTATCTTTAAAATGGCGTGAAATACTTGCATGATTGAGGAATTTTAATAATGCGATTTCTGTTGTTTTGAATTTGGCGCCCTGCACTTTCACTGGCTATTGTTGAGGTGGGACGCTACCATCCCAAATATCCCAGAGAGGTTAATCCGCCGTCATTGCGTTACATTAATTTCTGTTAATGCATGTATTCATTACAGTTTGTTTTCAGTTTTTATTATTGTAATGGAAACAGTTGTTTGTGGAGTTCACAACCTGCTACACTTGTGAGTAACAAGTTTTGGTTAATTTTATAACTATTAACAGTTTTGAAAAATAAATAATTGTCTTTTGTTTGGCGTGCTCCATGTGAGCAATGAGCATGTGTCTGGTGTCTCTTTCCTGACAATGTTGTAATATTTTATTTCTGATTGTCATAACTTACCATGTCCACCACTAGTAAGCTGAGCTCGCCATATTTTCTTCACCTCACACAGTAAGGCAACAATTTTTTTATTTTTTTTAATCCGTTGTGAATGATAGGTCCTCATTATTTGAAAAATCTTTCCAACATTCCCGGCCTCAAAAATCACACAGCCTCTGTCTGAAAGAGCAAAATATCATGATCTGATGATTCCATATATTCAGTGGTGTCACGCTCGTCGAAATGGGTAGACCAAGGCGCAGCTTGATGTGGGTTCATCATAATTTATTAGAATATGAACCAGCAACAAAAACAATAAAGAGAAACAAACAATCGAACGTACAGCCTTGTAGGGCTCAAAAGCAACAATACATAAACAAGATCCCACAAACAACAGGTGGGATAAGGCTACCTAAATATGATCCCGAATCAGAGACAATGATAGACAGCTGCCTCTGATTGGGAACCATACCAGGCCAACATAGAAATACAAAAACTAGACTACATATAGAAATAATAAACTAGAACACCCCCCAGTCATGCCCTGACCTACTCCACCATAGAAAATAAAGGCTTCCTAGTATTTTCTACTTTTTTTATATGTTGACTTTAGGCCTATGTATTTTACTTAGCTGACGATGAAATTATAGGCTTACTGCTGCATTGGCCTATATGTGTCCATATGGCAGAGTCTGGTGCTCTCGCCTTAGCTGAATTTGAACTTTAAAATTTGTATTGTTTACTTCACATTTTTATGATTACAATGATTTTGAAAATTATTTTGCGAAACAAAATGTTATTAATGAAATGAGAGCTGCCCCAGAGCTGCCTATCGGACGAGCTAAACTACTTTTATGCTCGCTTTAAGGCAAATAACACTAAAACGTGCAAGAGAGCACCAGCTGTACTGGAAGACTGTGTGAACACGCTCTCCGCAGCCAATGTGAGTAAGACCTTTAGACAGGTCAACATTCACAAGGCCGCAGGACCAGACGGATTACCAGGACGTGTACTGCGAGCATGCACTGACCAACTAGCGAGTGTCTTCACATATTTTCAACCTCTCCCTGTCCGAGTCTGTAATACCAACATGTTTTAACCTCTTTCAGCTAGGGGGCACTATTTTAATGTTTGGAAAAATAATGTTTCCAAAGTAAACAGCCTATTTCTCAGGCCCATATGCTAGAATATGCATATAATTGACAGATTAGGATGGAAAACACTCTAAAATGTCCAAAACGGTCAAAATATTGTCTGTGAGTATTATAGAACTGATATTGCAGGCGAAACCTGAGGAAAATCAAACCAGGAAGGGGCTTCTATTTTGAAAGCTCCATGTTCCATTGCCTGCCTTTGCTCCATTTAAAGGGATATCAACCAGATTCCTTTTCCTATGGCTTCCTCAAGGTGTCAACAGTCTTTAGACAGTTTCAGGCTTTTATTTTGAAAAATGAGCGAGAAAGATAACATCGCGTCAGGTGTTCGCATGAGTTTTGCGTGCGCAACAGAGCTTAGGCAGTCATTGTCTCTCCCTCTCCTACTGAAAAAGAGACAATACCAGTTGATATATTATTGATTAGATATTTTAAAAACATCCTGAGGATTGATTATAAAAACGTTTGACATGTTTCTGTGGACATTACGGATACTATTTGGAATTTTCGTCTGCGTTGTCGTGACCGCTCGAGCCTGTGGATTTCTGAAAATAACGTGCCAAACAAACAGAGGTATTTTGGATATAAAAATAATCTTTATAGAACAAAAGGAACATTTATTGTGTAACTCGTGAGTGAAAACATCCGAAGATCATCAAAGGTAAGCGATTCATTTGATTGCTTTTCTGATTATCATGACCAGGCTACTGTGATGCTAGGTGTTCCAATGTTTTGTCTAGTGATCGATAAACTTACACAAACGCTTGGATTGCTTTCGCTGTAAAGCATATTTTCAAAATCTGACACAACAGGTGGATTAACAAAGAGCTAAGCTGTGTTTGCTATATTCCACATGTGATTTCATGAATATACATATTTTTGTAATATTATTTCAATTATCTGCAATTCAGCGGTTGTTGATGACAATTATCCCGCTAACGGGATGGTAGCGTCAAAAAGTTAAGCAGACCACGATAGTGCCTGTGCCCAAGAACACTGGCAGGTAACCTGCTTAAATGACTACCGATCCGTGGCACGTCTATAGCCATGAAGTGCTTTGAAAGGCTCATCATGGCCTCATCAACTACCATCATCCCAGAATGCGCTAGACCCTCCAATTTGCATACCGCCCAAACAGATCCACAGATGATACATCCTTATTCAACATTGCCCCCTTTCCACCTGGACAAAAGGAACACCAATGTGAGAATGCTGCTCATTGACAACAGCTTAGCGTTCAACACCATAGTGCCCCCTCAATAACACCTCCCTCTGCAACTGGATCCTGGACATTCTGACGGGCCACTTCCCAGGTGGTAATAGTTGGCAACAACAAGTCTGCCACGCTGATCCTTAACACTGGAGCGCCTCAGGGGGTGTGTACTTAGTCCCTCCCTGTATTCCCTGTTCAACCACGACTGCATGGCCAAACACGACTCCCAACACTATCATTAAGTTTGCCGGACAGCACAACAGTGGTAGGCCTGATCATCGACAACGATGAGGCGGCCTAGCCAGAGGTCAGAGACTGGCAGTGTGGTGCCAGGACACTCAACCTCTCCTCAATGTGAGCAAGACCCAAGGAGCTGATCATGGACTACAGGAAAAGGTGGGCCTTAACAGGCCTTCAGCTTCAGCGTTACTGATCAACTGAAGTGGAGCGAATCGAGAGTTTCTAACTATCATGGTCCAAACATACAGTTGTGAAGAGGGCACGACAAAACCTTTTCCCCCTCAGGAGCCTGAACAAATTTGCTATGGGTCCCAGATCCCTCAAAGGCTCTACAACTGCACCATACAGCTGCACCAACTCTCTCGACATCACTGCTTGGTATGGCAACTGCTCATCATCTGACCGTAAGGCGATACAGAGGGTAGTCTTGTGAATAACGGCCCAGTACATCACTGGGAACAAGCTTCCCTACCATCCAGGACCTATATAATAGATGTGTCAGAGGAAAGCCCATAAAATTGTCAAAGACACCAGCCACCCTAGTCATAGATTGTTCTCTCTGCTACTGCACGGCTGCACACGCTGTACCTTTTGAGCCATATAGGGGTCCAAGAGGTTTATGGGGAAGAGCTTCACTTCCGTTTATGAAGAGACTCTGAACAGCTAATCAAATATTTGATCATTTGCACTGCCTCCCCCCCTACGCTGCTGCTACTCTCATTCATAAAGGCCACTTTAACTTCTTGCGTCGAGATCAGACGTTGTTTCGCATTACCATTTATGAAGATGAACTTATTCATACAAAATCAAATGAATGAAATCAAATATAGTTAAATTCAAGCTTACTTTTGTTAACAACACTGTCATCTCAGATTTTCAAAATATGCTTTGAACCATAGCTAAACAAGAATTTGTGTAACAGTATTGATAGCCTAGCATAGGATTATGCCTGGCATTCAGCATGCCACATTTTCACAAAAACCAGAGAAGCATTCAAATAAAATAATTTACCCATCTGAAGAACTTCAGATGTTTTCAATGAGGAGACTCTCAGTTAGATAGCAAATGTTCAGTTTTTACAAAAATATTATTTGTGTTGACAAATCGCTCCGTTTTCTTCATCACGTTTGGGTAAGAAAAAAAAGAAAAAAAAATTAAGTCATTAAAACGCGAACTTTTTCCAAATCAACTCCATAATATCGACAGAAACATGGCAAACGATGTTTAGAATCAAACCTCAAGGTGTTTTTCACATATCTATCGATGATAAATCCTTCGTGGCAGTTTACTTTCTCTTCTGAAGAAATGGAACGCGCATGGACCTAGAGATTACGCAATAATTTCGACACAGGACACCGGGCGGACACCTGGTAAATATAGTCTCTGGAACACAGCGCCTTCAGAATCTGGGACATTTCCTGTATGAAACTTCATCTTGGTTTCGCCTGTAGCATTAGTTCTGGGGCACTCACAGATAATATATTTGCAGTTTTGGAAACGTCAGAGTTTTTTCTTTCCAAAGCTGTCAATTACATGCATAGTCGAGCATCTTTTCGTGACAAAATATCTTGTTTAAAACGGGAACGTTTTTTATCCAAAAATTAAAAGAGCGCCCCTATCTCGAAGAAGTTAATAAGTCTACCTACATGTTCATCATTTCTCAATACCGGTGCCCCCGAACATTGACACATTGTCTCTGTACTGGTACCTCCTGTATTTTGCCACGCTATTGTTATTTAGTACTAATCTTTACTTATTGGTTATTCTTGTCTCTTACTTTTGGGATTTTCTTAAAACGGCATTGTTGGTTAAGGGCTTGTAAGCATTTCACAGTAAGGTCTACACCTGTTGTATCTGGCGCATGTTATTTGAAATGAGAGCATGACCAGCATGTGGTACATGCACAGTTAGTTTTCACACAGCCACAATGTCAGCACAGGTGAGCGAGTACAGCTTCAGAGGCTGCAGCCACCGCTCTCAAACAGTACACCAGACCTCTTACCACACTATCTAAGTGCTTAGAGCAGTAACCCATGAGTCTCTGTTTCCCCCCATGATCTTGTGTTGGTACAGATGACATTGACCCAGTGTTCAGAATGATCAGGAAGTCCCAAACAGGGTGAGGTAGTCGTTTCTATGAGTTGTTTCTATTTTCTCAGGGAAGCCAGTCCTTTTAATCATTCATAGCCATCTTGTGGCGCTAAATTAGATCTGAGAGAGGCTGGACAACCTCGGCATAGTCAGGCAGCCACGCCCATAGCAGTCAGGGACATCATGTGGTTTTTGGTGACAGAGAGAATAGCTTTCACTCTCTCTGGACTCAGCTGCTTGCCATTGGGGGTAATATCATGTCCCAAATACTTTACAGTTTGGGAGACAAGTTGCAAAATTTACTTTGTGGCCATTGTCTGCTAGAAAAATTAACAGAGCTCGTGTCGGTTTCACACACATCCAAGGTCTTAGAGCACAATAATAAGTCATCAAAATACTGTATTAGAGTGCTCCCCTCAGGGGGAATGCAACCCTCCAGATTTTCTGATAATGCAGCTGAAAAAAATGCGGGTGACTCGGTGTACCCCATATACGCCAACGTCCATGTGAATCTCTTTCTGAGAAACGTGAAAGCAAACCAGTGACTCTGACTCTGGTGCAACTGTAATACTAAAAAACACATTCTCCAGAACCACAAAAAAAAAAAATTAGCTGTGGCTGGAACTGGAACTGCTAACTACAGCGTAGTTGGGTTGGGAACAACAAAGACTGCACTTTGACTGGCCTCAAATCCTGAACGAAACACCAATCCCCTGAGGCTTTTCTTATTGGCAAGATAGGGGTATTGCAAGGTGACTCTGGACACAGGACTAAGGCTCCTTTCGCTACCAATGAAGCATGACAGGGGTAATACCCTTGATTGCTTCTTTACTGAGTGGATACTGTGCTTTGTAGGGTCGATGAGTGCTTTTAAGTGTAACAAGAGGTTCCACCCCCTTCATTCACCCAAAGTGATATTGGTCCTTTGGCCATAGGTAGTCGGGGTCCCCTCTCAAGAGGGGTGAGTCTTCACTCAACAACATGATATTTGTTGCGAATGGAGGTTGGTCTAACCCATGCACACCCCTCTGGCGTATCCCAGTTGAGCGGGTAACAATATGTGAGTGTGCTGGGTGAGTAAGTTGAGCCTTCTTCCCCCATTATCTAATCGGTTGCACCTATCACACCTTTCATCCAAACCCCAGTATCCTCAGCCAAGTCTGATTTAGTAAGGACACGTGAGGAACACTGTTCTCAAAGATGTGAGTTCTTTCTATGGAGGGGTTAGATTAACCCTAAGGTACAGAAATCACGGCCACGGTACATCACACTGCATCGACTCATCCTTAACTTCTTTGGGACAGGGGGCAGTATTTTCACGTCCGGATGAAAAGCGTGTCCAACGTAAATGGCTACTCAGACCCAGAAGCTAAGATATGCATATTATTAGAGTTGGATAGAAAACACTCTGAAGTTTCTAAAACTGTTTGAATCATGTCTGTGAGTATAACAGAACTTATTTGGCAGGCAAAACCCCGAGGACAAACCGTTCAGATGTTGTTTTTTGAAGTCACTCTTTTCAATGGGTATCAATTGGGAATCCTCAGTTCTAATTGACCTTCCTGCAGTTCCTGTCGCTTCCACTGGATGTCAGTCTTTAGAAGGTGGTTGAGGTTTTTCCTTTGAGACATGAAGAAGTAACACTGTTCAGAATGAGGCTCGAGGGAAGTGTACTCTTTGTTAGAGGGGCTTGACCTGGAAAGCACGCTCCACTTTGTTTTCCTCCGATATTGAACACAGTCTGTCCAGTCTTCAATTTGATTGATTATTTACATAAAAAAGACCTAAAGTTTTATTACAAAAGTAATGTTTGGACAATGTTACATGTGCTTTTGAGATATTTGGTCACGTTGGCAAGTTGGAACCAGTGTTTTCTGGACCAACACCAAATAACTGACATTTTGGATATATAATCGACGTGAATTAATCAACAAAGGACCATTTGTGATGATTATGGGACATATTGGAGTGCCTAACAGATTTCTGCGTTTTGTGTCGCACCTGCAGGGTTGAAATATTGCTTTTCTTTGTTTACTGAGGTGCTAATAGCATCGTTTGCTTTAACGCGTAAAGCATTTTTAAATCTGACACTTTGGCTGATTCACAACAAGTGTAGCTTTAATTTGGTGTATTGAATGTGTGATGTCATCAAAGTTTAATTTTTATAGTAATTTACTTGAATTTGGCGCTCTGCATTTTCACGGGATGTTGGCCAGGTGGGACGCTACCGTTCCACATATCGCAGAGGTTAACACTCCCTGAGAGCCACAGCCTTTCATATCCCAAATCTCTTGTCAATGGTGAGAAATGGGAAGTGTAATGTAACTCTGTTTCAGACATGAAACTATCCCCGTGGACACAATGGGTTTTAGCCATTGAGAAGACACGCGCAATATTGGGCACCTCATTATCAACATCTCATAAATAGCACCAGTCACACAGTTCTTCCATCAGCATCAACTGCTCCCCCTCATGTATAACTGCACCAGATTGGGGTGACTGGTCACACTGAGTGGAGAAATGACCTGGCTGGCCGCAGGTGAAGCAGTTCACTTTCTTGGGCTTACCTCTTCAACCTCTTCTTCTAGCTTCTTCTAGTCCCTGGATCAGCTGACATCTGGCCCTGGTAAAAGTCAATTGAGCAGCCTGTAGTTTCTGAGTCTTCACCTTTTCTCCTCTTTTTTTATTCTCTTCCTTCTGCTCGCCCTGTGTCTCTGCTGTGACCAATGGCTCTGTTTCCCAAACGATGCATGTGGTTCTAAC
>NW_026286480.1:55000-56772 GCF_023373465.1 Oncorhynchus keta | reverse complement strand
GAAATGTAACACTGGGGATTATATCAGGAAATGTTTTAGTTTTTTCTGGCAGAGGCGGAGGTCTCAAAAGGCCAGTTTTGTGTCCCTTCAACAGTGGATATAGGGAAAATCAAGATTCAAAAATTCTCTAATCAACGCACAATGAATGTCACCAGATCAATGAACGCCCTAGAGTCTGAAATAGTGGAACTCCTGACATTGGTTGAGACCACAGGAGATCGAGGCCATACTCAGTGTATTGAAAGTTAACAGTGGCTTGAGTGCTCTGTTTAAAGTGTGTAGAGGTGTTCGAGGTATTGGGCAGGGGTGTCCGTTGTCGGGAACGTAATATTTCATCGCTATAGAGCCGTTACTAAATATCATTAAAAAGTTGCATTGAATGGGTGTTCCTTTAAGGGGATATTCTTCCTATTCGTCTCGCAGTCTATGATGTAGTTATTTTAGTGAAAAATCAAGCGGATAGCTTTAGTTCGGTTGATCTGTTTAGGGGAACCTTTGCAAAGGTAAATTAGGAAAAAAAGTTGTGTTTTTCACATTGGGAAATGGCCTGGAGGGAGATCATGGTTTTGCCAGGGGGGCTGAAATGGTGTAAGGGAGGTTTCAAGTATCTTGAAGTCTACCTAGGGGATGAGGGGACAATGGGAAAAAAAATGGAATGGGGTGGTTGAAATGGTGGAGGAGGATGATAGGGATTACACCCTATATCCCAGAGTCAGACAGACTAGGGATTACACCCTATATCCCAGAGTCAGACAGACTAGGGATTACACCCAATATCCCAAAGTCAGAAAGACTAGGGATTACACCCTATATCCCAGAGTCAGACAGACTAGGGATTACACCCAATATCCCAGAGTCAGACAGACTAGGGATTACACCCTATATCCCAGAGTCAGACAGACTAGGGATTACCCAATATCCCAAAGTCAGAAAGACTAGGGATTACACCCTATCCCAGAGTCAGACAGACTAGGGATTACACCTATATCCCAGAGTCAGACAGACTAGGGATTACACCCAATATCCCAGAGTCAGACAGACTAGGGATTACACCCTATATCCCAGAGTCAGACAGACTAGGGATTACACCTATATCCCAGAGTCAGACAGACTAGGGATTACACCCTATATCCCAGAGTCAAACAGACTAGGGATTACACCCAATATCCCAGAGTCAAACAGACTAGGATTACACCCTATATCCCAGAGTCAGACAGACTAGGATTACACCCTATATCCAGAGTCAGACAGACTAGGGATTACACCCCTATATCCCAGAGTCAGAAAGACTAGGGATTACCTGATTACACCCAGACTGATATCCCAGAGTCAGACAGATTACACCCAATATCCCAGAGGACTAGGGATTACCCAATATCCCAGAGTCAGACAGACTAGGGATTACCCAATATCCCAGAGTCAGACAGACTAGGGATTACACCCAATATCCCAGAGTCAGAAAGACTAGGGTATTCAGACAGACTAGGGATTACCCAATATCCCAGAGTCAGACAGGATTACACCCAATATCCCAGAGTCAGACAGACTAGGGATTACACCCAATATCTCAGAGTCAGACAGACTAGGGATTACACCCAATATCTCAAAGTCAGCAAGACTAGGGATTACTATCCAGAGTCAGACAGACTAGGGATTACACCCAATATCCCAAAGTCAGACAGACTAGGGATTACACCCAATATCCCAGAGTCAGACAGACTAGGGATTACACCCAATATCCCAGAGTCAGACAGACTTTACACCCAATATCT
>NW_026286480.1:0-45000 GCF_023373465.1 Oncorhynchus keta | reverse complement strand
CCAGGTGTTGGGTTGAAGACCACATCCAGGTGGGTTGAAGACCACATCCAGGTGTTGGGTTGAAGACCACATCCAGGTGTTGGGTTGAAGACCACATCCAGGTGTTGGGTTGAAGACCAGGTGTTGGGTTGAAGACCACATCCAGGTGTTGGGTTGGAGACCACATCCAGGTGTTGGGTTGAAGACCACATCCAGGTGTTGGGTTGAAGACCACATCCAGGTGTTGGGTTGAAGACCACATCCAGGTGTTGGGTTGGAGACCACATCCAGGTGTTGGGTTGAAGACCACATCCAGGTGTTGGGTTGAAGACCACATCCAGGTGTTGGGTTGGAGACCACATCCAGGTGTTGGGTTGAAGACCACATCCAGGTGTTGGGTTGGAGACCACATCCAGGTGTTGGGTTGAAGACCACATCCAGGTGTTGGGTTGAAGACCACATCCAGGTGTTGAAGACCACATCCAGGTGTTGGGTTGAAGACCACATCCAGGTGTTGGGTTGAAGACCACATCCAGGTGTTGGGTTGAAGACCACATCCAGGTGTTGGGTTGAAGACCACATCCAGGTGTTGGGTTGAGACCACATCCAGGTGTTGGGTTGGAGACCACATCCAGGTGTTGGGACCACATCCAGGTGTTGGGTTGGAGACCACATCCAGGTGTTGGGTTGGAGACCACATCCAGGTGTTGGGTTGGAGACCACATCCAGGTGTTGGGTTGAGACCACATCCAGGTGTTGGGTTGAAGACCACATCCAGGTGTTGGGTTGAAGACCACATCCAGGTGTTGGGTTGAGACCACATCCAGGTGTTGGGTTGGAGACCACATCCAGGTGTTGGGTTGGAGACCACATCCAGGTGTTGGGTTGGAGACCACATCCAGGTGTTGGGTTGGAGACCACATCCAGGTGTTGGGTTGGAGACCACATCCAGGTGTTGGGTTGGAGACCACATCCAGGTGTTGGGTTGGAGACCACATCCAGGTGTTGGGTTGAAGACCACATCCAGGTGTTGGGTTGAGAGACCACATCCAGGTGTTGGGTTGAAGACCATGATCATTAGACCAGGTGTTGGGTTGGAGACCACATCCAGGTGTTGGGTTGGAGACCACATCCAGGTGTTGGGTTGGAGACATCCAGGTGTTGGGTTGGAGACCACATCCAGGTGTTGGGTTGAGACCACATCCAGGTGTTGGGTTGGAACCATCCAGGTGTTGGGTTGGAGACAGGTGTTGGGTTGTCCAGACAACACATCCAGGTGTTGGGTTGAAGACCACATCCAGGTGTTGGGTTGGAGACCACATCCAGTGTTGGGTTGAACCACATTGTTGAGGGTGTTGGGTTGGAGACCACATCCAGGTGTTGGGTTGGAGACCACATCCAGGTGTTGGGTTGGATGGTGTTGGGTTGAAGACCATATGACCACATCCAGGTGTTGGGTTGGAGACCACATCCAGGTGTTGGGTTGAAGACCACATCCAGGTGTTGGGTTGAAGACCACAGAGCTGGTGTTGGGTTGAAGACCACATCTGGTGTTGGGTTGAAGACCACATCCAGGTGTTGGGTTGAAGACCACATCCAGGTGTTGGGTTGAAGACCACATCCAGGTGTTGGGTTGAAGACCACATCCAGGTGTTGGGTTGAAGTCCACATCCAGGTGTTGGGTTGAAGACCACATCCAGGTGTTGGGTTGGAGACCTCATCCAGGTGTTGGGTTGGAGACCTCATCCAGTGTTGGGTTGAAGACAAGCATGATCATTACACATGTTCACCTTGTGCTGGGGACAATAAAGGTGTTGGGTAAAATCCAGTTTTGTCACACAACACAATGCCACAGATGTTTCAAATTTTGAGGGAGCGTGCACATTGGTATGCTGACTGCAGGAATGTCCACCAGAGCTGTTATCAGATAATTGAATGTTAAATAAACCGCCTCCAAAGTTGTTTTAGAGAATTTGGCAGTATGTCCAACCGGCCTCACAACCACAGACCCAAGATGCACAAGATGAGCGGTCAAATATAAAACATCAGTAGCCTAAACATCATTATAATTAAACATATTATATTATACGCGCCAAGTAGCCTTGATAAATAGCAGAGATCAGAACCTAAGCCATTATGGCGTTAGAATGAATGTGTCAGTATGACAGCAGTCAAAGATAGTCAATTAACTTCAACTCCAGTTTACATTGTGTGGATGGATCAAGACAATGGCGTCAGTTGGATTCCATTTATCCCTTGTCCTAACAGTTGACACATCTTTCATAACATTCACTTGCTTGACACGTGAATACCAGGTCGCATTTCTAAATGAGAACTTGTTCCTGGTTAAATGAAGGTGAAATAATTTATTTTACAAAAATGTGTTAATCATCGTGCATTTGTGTATTTATTCAAGGTACTCCTCGCTCTTTCGTTGGGATTCAACCCTGTGTTTTGTATAGTGATTGTTCGCCCCCGTGCCTTTAACACGGCACCACGTAATTTGGGTGTAATACAAAAAACTATTACACATTCCTGCGCCTATTTCCCAAATCATTCATACCGATGTGACAGTAATGCCGAGGTCCTTCACAGTTTTATTTGAGACGACTGTACAACCATCAAAATTACCTCTTTTTTTCTTGAGACCTAGAACAAGCATCTCTGTTTTGTCCGAGTTTAAAAGTAAAACAGACAAAACTTCCTTATGTCTGAAACACAGGCTTCCAGGGAGGGCAATTTTTGGGCTTCACCATGTTTCATTGAAATGTACAGTTGTGTGTCATAGTCAAGTTAACATTATGTTTTCGAATGACATCCCCAAGAGGTAAAATATATAGTGAAAACAATAGTGATCCTAAAACGGAACCTTGAGGAACACCGAAATGTACAGTTGATTTGTCAGAGGACAAACCATTCACAGAGACAAACTGATATCTTTCCGACAGATAAGATCTAAACCAGGCCAGAACATGTCCGTGTAGACCAATTTGGGTTTCCAATCTCTCCAAAAGAATGTGGTGATCGATGGTATCAGAGCAGCACTAAGGTCTAGGAGCACGAGGACAGATGCAGTGCCTCGGTCTGACGACATTAAAAGGTAATTTACCACCTTCGCAAGTACAGTCTCAGTGCTATGATGGGGTCTAAAACCAGACTGAAGCATTTCGTATACATTGTTTGTCTTCGGGAAGGCAGTGAGTAACAGCTTTTTCAACATTTTTTGAGAGGAATGAGAGATTCGATATAGGCCGATAGTTTTTAAAATATTTTCTGGGTCAAGGTTTGGCTTTTTCAAGACAGGCTTTATTAGTGCCACTTTTAGTGAGTTTGGTACACATCCGGTGGATAGAGAGCTGTTTATCACTATTGTAAAGTGGCTGTTCCACTGGATGTCATAAGGTGAATGCACCAATTTGTAAGTCGCTCTGGATAAGAGCGTCTGCTAAATGACTTAAATGTAATGTAAATGTTTATTATGTTCAACATAGGAGGGCCAAGCACATGAAGCAGCTATTTCAGTAGTTTAGTTGGAATAGGGTCCAGTATGCTGCTTGAAGGTTTAGAGGCCATGATTATTTTCATCAATGTGTCAAGAGATATAGTACTAAAACACTTGAGTGTCTCTCTTGATCCTAGGTCCTGGCAGAGTTGTGCAGACTCAGAAAGAGGGCCAATTATCTACAAATTCCATCATTTGGGAGGGGCAGAAAACAGTTGTCAACCAGCAATTGAGTTGTGAGACTCTGCTGTGGAGCTCATCACTCCCCCTAACTGAGACAATTACTCGATGTCGACACATCTTTCTAGCAAAGTTACTTACTGAGACTATGTTGCGCTTGGTGACCTCTGACTGTTTCATCCTAATATTGTTGGTGCTGATGTGGATAAAAAATATCCCTATACTCTATCAATTTGTCAGAGCTAATGATGCGAGGCTTCGGTGTCTCAGACCCCGTAACGGGTGGAGTAGAGACCAGAGAAGGCTCGGCCTTAGACTCCGACTTGCTGCTTAATGGGGAGAACCGGTTAAAAGTTCCTGTCGGCTGAATGAGCGACACCGGTTGAGCTTTCCTACAGCCTTTCCCTGCAGAAGCCATGAGAAAGTTGTCCGGCTGTGGGGACCATGCAAGGGGATTTATACTAACTTTACTATCTGTAC
Organism: Oncorhynchus keta; assembly: GCF_023373465.1. NCBI lineage: Eukaryota > Metazoa > Chordata > Actinopteri > Salmoniformes > Salmonidae > Oncorhynchus > Oncorhynchus keta. Next base: position 40,859 of record NW_026286480.1, on the reverse strand, counting down.
TTACTGGTGGCACAGACGCTGTTTCATCCTTTCCTACACTTAAAGTACCCTCAAGTACCCTATCCTCGCCGTAAGGCGATCGTTCTCTTGTATGTTATGAGTACAGCGACTGCAATTAGAAGGCATCATGTTAATGTTACTACTTAGCTTCGGCTGTTGGAGGTCCTGACGAACCATGTCCAGATAAAGCTTCCAGAGTGGTTGGCTGGCTGACTTACTGGCTGGCTGGCTGACTGGCTGGCTGGCTAACTGACTGATTGGCTGACTGGCTGACTGACTGGTTGACTGACTGGTTGGCTGGCTGGTTGACTGGCTGGTTGACTGGCTGACTGACTGGCTGACTGACTGACTGGCTGGCTGGCTGGCTGGCTGGCTGACTGGTTGGCTGGCTGGCTGACTGGTTGGCTGGCTGACTGACTGACTGACTGGCTGGCTGGCTGACTGACTGACTGGTTGACTGGCTGGCTGGCTGTTCAGACAGCTTTGTGCAGCCAGCAACAGTCAAGAGGACCATCCTCAGGGTAAATGAAGGTCTTAAAAGAATGACAGCATAATACACTCTCTTGTTTAAGCCTGTTACACAATGACTGCCCTTGGAGAGAGTGAAAAGATGTAACTCTGTCTGTCTATCTGCCTGTCTGTCCGTCCGTGTGATGGTTTTACATAAGAGCTGTGCTGAGCAGCCATACAGTGTGACAGTGATTATGATTCCCTCTGGCTCTTGACCCAGGCTGACTTCTAGGTTCACTGTGTACTGCACCACTGTACATTTCGCAAGATATTAGCGTCAGTTAGTTAGTTAGTTAGTTAGTTAGTTAGTTAGTTAGTTAGTTAGTTAGTTAGTTAGTTACTCCAGGTAAGAGATCATGTATACATATTTTAATTCCAGCATTTTAATCCATTTCTTAATTACCATCACTATTGTGTTGTCGTTTACACACTGTCGTGTTTATTTTGTGTTAGTATGTCTCTATAAAAAAACAAGATTACTTTTCGTTGGCAGAATAATTATTTTTCTTTAACTGTGCATTTCCGGCAGTTTTGACTTTTGCCACTAGAGGTCAGCCAATTCCTGGGGATCTGTATTCCCAAAGTTATTGACTGTTTTTGCGCTTGCCAGTTAGCTAGCAGTTCTCAGCTGTTAGCAGCCAATGGCTAGCAGTTCTCAGCTGTTAGCAGCCAATGGCTAGCAGTTCTCAGCTGTTAGCAGCCAATGGCTAGCAGTTCTCAGCTGTTAGCAGCCAATGGCTAGCAGTTCTCAGCTGTTAGCAGCCAATGGCTAGCAGTTCTCAGCTGTTAGCAGCCAATGGCTAGCAGTTTCTTTTATCGAATAAAAACGGATGACTGACATAATTTTTTTTGAGTCATTACAGAATGATTTAATGTAACAAGACATAGATACAAGCGCACACATCCCTGGGTCGCTCGTCTTTTCAGTTCGCTGCAGCTAACGACTGGAACGAGCTGCAACAAACAGTCAAACTGGACAGTTTCATCTCCATCTCTTCATTCAAAGACTCAATCACTCTAACTGGACAGTTTCATCTCCATCTCTTCATTCAAAGACTCAATCATCTCTTACTGACAGTTGTGTCTGCTTCACCTGATGTATTGTTGTATCTACCTTCTTGCCTTTGTTTGTGCCATGTTGTGTTGCTGCCATGTTGTGTTGCTGCCATGTTGTGTTGCTGCCATGTTGTGTTGCTGCCATGTTGTGTTGCTGCCATGTTATACCGCTGCCATGTTGTACTGCTGCCATGCTGTGTTGCTGCCATGCTGTGTTGCTGCCATGTTGTGTTGCTGCCATGCTGTGTTGCTGCCATGCTGTGTTGCTGCCATGTTGTGTTGCTGCCATGCTGTGTTGCTGCCATGCTGTGTTGCTGCCATGCTGTGTTGCTGCCATGCTGTGTTGCTGCCATGCTGTGTTGCTGCCATGCTGTGTTGCTGCCATGCTGTGTTGCTGCCATGTTGTGTTGCTGCCATGTTGTGTTGCTGCCATGTTGTGTTGCTGCCATGCTGTGTTGCTGCCATGTCTGTGTTGCTGCCATGTTGTGTTGCTGCCATGTTGTGTTGCTGCCATGTTGTGTTGCTGCCATGTTGTGTTGCTGCCATGTTGTGTTGCTGCCATGTTGTGTTGCTGCCATGCTGTGTTGCTGCCATGTTGTGTTGCTGCCATGTTGTGTTGCTGCCATGCTGTGTTGCTGCCATGTTGTGTTGCTGCCATGTTGTGTTGCTGCCATGCTGTGTTGCTGCCATGCTGTGTTGCTGCCATGTTGTGTTGCTGCCATGTTGTGTTGCTGCCATGTTGTGTTGCTGCCATGCTGTGTTGCTGCCATGTTGTGTTGCTGCCATGTTGTGTTGCTGCCATGCTGTGTTGCTATGTTGTACCATGTTGTGTTGCTGCCATGTTGTACTGCTACCATGCTGTGTTGCTGCCATGTTGTACTGCTACCATGTTGTGTTGCTGCCATGTTGTACTGCTACCATGCTGTGTTGCTGCCATGTTGTGTTGCTGCCATGTTGTACTGCTACCATGCTGTGTTGCTGCCATGTTGTACTGCTACCATGCTGTGTTGCTGCCATGTTGTGTTGCTGCCATGTTGTGTTGCTGCCATGCTGTGTTGCTGCCATGTTATACCGCTGCCATGTTGTACTGCTGCCATGTTGTACTGCTGCCATGTTGTACTGCTGCCATGTTGTGTTGCTGCCATGTTGTGTTGCTGCCATGTTGTACTGGTGCCATGTTGTACTGCTGCCATGTTGTGTTGCTGCCATGTTGTGTTGCTGCCATGTTGTGTTGCTGCCATGCTGTGCTGCTGCCATGTTGTGTTGCTGCCATGTTGTACTGCTGCCATGCTGTGTTGCTGCCATGTTGTGTTGCTGCCATGTTGTGTTGCTGCCATGTTGTGTTGCTGCCATGTTGTGTTGCTGCCATGTTGTACTGCTGCCATGTTATACCGCTGCCATGTTGTGTTGCTGCCATGTTGTGTTGCTGCCATGTTGTGTTGCTGCCATGTTGTGTTGCTGCCATGTTGTACTGCTACCATGCTGTGTTGCTGCCATGTTGTACTGCTACCATGCTGTGTTGCTGCCATGTTGTACTGCTGCCATGCTGTGTTGCTGCCATGTTGTGTTGCTGCCATGTTGTGTTGCTGCCATGTTGTGTTGCTGCCATGTTGTGTTGCTGCCATGTTGTACTGCTGCCATGTTATACCGCTGCCATGTTGTGTTGCTGCCATGTTGTGTTGCTGCCATGTTGTGTTGCTGCCATGCTGTGTTGCTGCCATGTTATACCGCTGCCATGTTGTACTGCTGCCATGTTGTACTGCTGCCATGTTGTACTGCTGCCATGTTGTGTTGCTGCCATGTTGTGTTGCTGCCATGTTGTACTGGTTGCCCATGTTGTACTGCTGCCATGTTGTGTTGCCATGTTGTGTTGCTGCCATGTTGTGTTGCTGCCATGTTGTGTTGCTGCCATGTTGTGCTGCTGCCATGTTGTGTTGCTGCCATGTTGTGTTGCTGCCATGTTGTGTTGCTGCCATGTTGTGTTGCTGCCATGTTGTGTTGCTGCCATGTTGTGTTGCTGCCATGTTGTGTTGCTGCCATGTTGTGTTGCTGCCATGTTGTGTTGCTGCCATGTTGTGTTGCTGCCATGTTGTACTGCTGCCATGTTGTTCTGCTGCCATGTTGTACTGCTACCATGTTGTACTGCTACCATGTTGTACTGCTACCATGTTGTACTGCTGCCATGTTGTACTGCTGCCATGTTGTACTGCTGCCATGTTGTACTGCTGCCATGTTGTACTGCTGCCATGTTGTACTGCTGCCATGTTGTACTGCTGCCATGTTGTACTGCTGCCATGTTGTACTGCTGCCATGTTGTACTGCTGCCATGTTGTACTGCTGCCATGTTGTACTGCTGCCATGTTGTACTGCTGCCATGTTGTACTGCTGCCATGTTGTACTGCTGCCATGTTGTACTGCTGCCATGTTGTACTGCTGCCATGTTATACTGCTGTCATGTTGTGTTGCTGCCATGTTGTACTGCTGCCATGTTATACTGCTGTCATGTTGTGTTGCTGCCATGTTGTACTGCTGCCATGTTATACTGCTGCCATGTTGTGTTGCTGCCATGTTGTACTGCTGCCATGTTATACTGCTGCCATGTTGTGTTGCTGCCATGTTGTACTGCTGCCATGTTGTACTGCTGGCATGTTGTGTTGCTGCCATGTTGTGTTGCTGCCATGTTGTGTTGCTGCCATGTTGTGTTGCTGCCATGTTGTACTGCTGCCATGTTGTACTGCTGCCATGTTGTACTGCTGTCATGTTGTACTGCTGCTGCCATGTTGTACTGCTGCCATGTTGTGTTGCTGCCATGTTGTACTGCTGCCATGTTGTGTTGCTGCCATGTTGTACTGCTGCCATGTTGTACTGCTGCCATGTTGTACTGCTGCCATGTTGTGTTGCTGCCATGTTGTACTGCTGCCATGTTGTACTGCTGCCATGTTGTACTGCTGCCATGTTGTACTGCTGCCATGTTGTGTTGCTGTCATGTTGTACTGCTGCCATGTTATACTGCTGTCATGTTGTGTTGCTGCCATGTTGTACTGCTGCCATGTTGTACTGCTGTCATGTTGTGTTGCTGCCATGTTGTGTTGCTGCCATGTTGTACTGCTGCCATGTTGTGTTGCTGCCATGTTGTACTGCTGCCATGTTGTGTTGCTGCCATGTTGTACTGCTGCCATGTTGTACTGCTGCCATGTTGTGTTGCTGCCATGTTGTACTGCTGCCATGTTGTACTGCTGTCATGTTATACTGCCTTGGTTATCTGTCTATAGGGCTGACTGAGAACCCTCAGGTTCTGTCTTTAGGGCTGACTGAGAACCCTCAGGTTATCTGTCTATAGGGCTGACTGAGAACCCTCAGGTTATCTGTCTTTAGGGCTGACTGAGAACCCTCAGGTTATCTGTCTTTAGGGCTGACTGAGAACCCTCAGATTATCTGTCTATAGGGCTGACTGAGACCCTCAGCTTATCTGTCTAGGGCTGACTGAGAACCCTTGTGTTATCTGTCTATAGGGCTGACTTAGACCCTCAGCTTATCTGTCTAGGGCTGACTGAGAACCCTCAGGTTATCTGTCTATAGGGCTGACTGAGAACCCTCAGGTTATCTGTCTATAGGGCTGACTGAGAACCCTCAGGTTATCTGTCTATAGGGCTGACTGAGGGAACCCTCAGGTTATCTGTCTGTAGGGCTGACTGAGAACCCTCAGGTTATCTGTCTTTAGGGCTGACAGAGAACCCTCAGGTTATCTGTCTATAGGGCTGACTGAGAACCCTCAGGTTCTGTCTTTAGGGCTGACTGAGAACCCTCAGGTTATCTGTCTTTAGGGCTGACTGAGAACCCTCAGGTTATCTGTCTATAGGGCTGACTGAGAACCCTCAGGTTATCTGTCTATAGGGCTGACTGAGACCCTCAGGTTATCTGTCTATAGGGCTGACTGAGAACCCTCAGGTTATCTGTCTGTAGGGCTGACTGAGACCCTCAGGTTATCTGTCTGTAGGGCTGACTGAGAACCCTCAGGTTATCTGTCTATAGGGCTGACTGAGAACCCTCAGGTTATCTGTCTATAGGGCTGACTGAGAACCCTCAGGTTATCTGTCTGTAGGGCTGACTGAGACCCTCAGGTTATCTGTCTATAGGGCTGACTGAGAACCCTCAGGTTATCTGTCTATAGGGCTGACTGAGAACCCTCAGGTTATCTGTCTATAGGGCTGACTGAGAACCCTCAGGTTATCTGTCTATAGGGCTGACTGAGAACCCTCAGGTTATCTGTGTTTACGGCTGACTGAGCACCCTCAGGTTATCTGTCTATAGGGCTGACTGAGACCCTCAGGTTATCTGTCTATAGGGCTGACTGAGAACCCTCAGGTTATCTGTCTATAGGGCTGACTGAGACCCTCAGGTTATCTGTCTATAGTGCTGACTGAGAACCCTCAGGTTATCTGTCTATAGGGCTGACTGAGAACCCTCAGGTTATCTGTCTATAGGGCTGACTGAGAACCCTCAGGTTATCTGTCTATAGGGCTGACTGAGAACCCTCAGGTTCTGTCTATAGGGCTGACTGAGAAAATCAAATCAAATGTTATTTGTCACATACACATGGTTAGCAGATGTTAATGCGAGTGTAGCGAAATGCTTGTGCTTCTAGTTCCGACAATGCAGTGATAACCAACAAGTAATCTAACTAACAATTCCAAAACTACTGTCTTATACACAGTGTAAGGGGATAAGGAATATGTACATAAGGATATATGAATGAGTGATGGTACAGAGCAGCATACAGTAGATGGTATCGAGTACAGTATATACATATGAGATGAGTATGTAGACAAAGTAAACAAAGTGGCATAGTTAAAGTGGCTAGTGATACATGTATTACATAAGGATGCAGTCGATGATGTAGAGTACAGTATATACGTATGCATATGAGATGAATAATGTAGGGTAAGTAACATTATATAAGGTAGCATTGTTTAAAGTGGCTAGTGATATATTTACATCAGGTTATCTGTCTTTAGGGCTGACTGAGAACCCTCAGGTTATCTGTCTATAGGGCTGACTGAGAACCCTCAGGTTATCTGTCTATAGGGCTGACTGAGAACCCTCAGGTTATCTGTCTATAGGGCTGACTGAGACCCTCAGGTTATCTGTCTATAGGGCTGACTGAGAACCCTCAGGTTATCTGTCTATAGGGCTGACTGAGAACCCTCAGGTTATCTGTCTATAGGGCTGACTGAGAACCCTCAGGTTATCTGTCTATAGGGTTGACTGATGGAACCCTCAGGTTCTGTCTATAGGGCTGACTGAGACCCTCAGGTTATCTGTCTTTAGGGCTGACTGAGAACCCTCAGGTTATCTGTCTATAGGGCTGACTGAGAACCCTCAGGTTATCTGTCTATAGGGCTGACTGAGAACCCTCAGGTTATCTGTCTATAGGGCTGACTGATGGAACCCTCAGGTTCTGTCTTTAGGGCTGACTGAGAACCCTCAGGTTATCTTCTGTCTTTAGGGCTGACTGAGAACCCTCAGGTTATCTGTCTATAGGGCTGACTGAGAACCCTCAGGTTATCTGTCTTTAGGGCTGACTGAGAACCCTCAGGTTATCTGTCTATAGGGCTGACTGAGAACCCTCAGGTTATCTGTCTATAGGGCTGACTGAGAACCCTCAGGTTATCTGTCTATAGGGCTGACTGAGAACCCTCAGGTTATCTGTCTTTAGGGCTGACTGAGAACCCTCAGGTTATCTGTCTTTAGGGCTGACTGAGAACCCTCAGATTATCTGTCTATAGGGCTGACTGAGACCCTCAGCTTATCTGTCTAGGGCTGACTGAGAACCCTTGTGTTATCTGTCTGTAGGGCTGACTTAGACCCTCAGCTTATCTGTCTAGGGCTGACTGAGAACCCTCAGGTTATCTGTCTATAGGGCTGACTGAGAACCCTCCGGTTATCTGTCTATAGGGCTGACTGATGGAACCTCAGGTTATCTGTCTATAGGGCTGACTGAGGGAACCCTCAGGTTATCTGTCTGTAGGGCTGACTGAGAACCCTCAGGTTATCTGTCTTTAGGGTTGACAGAGAACCCTCAGGTTCTCTGTCTATAGGGCTGACTGAGAACCCTCAGGTTCTGTCTTTAGGGCTGACTGAGAACCCTCAGGTTATCTGTCTTTAGGGCTGACTGAGACCCTCAGGTTATCTGTCTATAGGGCTGACTGAGAACCCTCAGGTTATCTGTCTTTAGGGCTGACTGAGAACCCTCAGGTTATCTGTGTTTACGGCTGACTGAGAACCCTCAGGTTATCTGTCTGTAGGGCTGACTGAGACCCTCAGGTTATCTGTCTATAGGGCTGACTGAGAACCCTCAGGTTATCTGTCTATAGGGCTGACTGAGAACCCTCAGGTTATCTGTCTATAGTGCTGACTGAGAACCCTCAGGTTATCTGTCTATAGGGCTGACTGAGAACCCTCAGGTTATCTGTCTATAGGGCTGACTGAGAACCCTCAGGTTATCTGTCTATAGGGCTGACTGAGAACCCTCAGGTTATCTGTCTATAGGGCTGACTGAGACCCTCAGGTTATCTGTCTATAGGGCTGACTGAGAACCCTCAGGTTCTGTCTTTAGGGCTGACTGAGAACCCTCAGGTTATCTGTCTATAGGGCTGACTGAGAACCCTCAGGTTATCTGTCTATAGGGCTGACTGGAGAACCCTCAGGTTATCTGTCTATAGGGCTGACTGAGACCCTCAGGTTATCTGTCTGTAGGGCTGACTGAGAACCCTCAGGTTATCTGTCTATAGGGCTGACTGAGAACCCTCAGGTTATCTGTCTATAGGGCTGACTGAGAACCCTCAGGTTATCTGTCTGTAGGGCTGACTGAGACCCCTCAGGTTATCTGTCTATAGGGCTGACTGAGAACCCTCAGGTTATCTGTCTATAGGGCTGACTGAGAACCCTCAGGTTATCTGTCTATAGGGCTGACTGAGAACCCTCAGGTTATCTGTCTATAGGGCTGACTGAGAACCCTCAGGTTATCTGTGTTTACGGCTGACTGAGCACCCTCAGGTTATCTGTCTATAGGGCTGGCTGAGACCCTCAGGTTATCTGTCTATAGGGCTGACTGAGAACCCTCAGGTTATCTGTCTATAGGGCTGACTGAGACCCTCAGGTTATCTGTCTATAGTGCTGACTGAGAACCCTCAGGTTATCTGTCTATAGGGCTGACTGAGAACCCTCAGGTTATCTGTCTATAGGGCTGACTGAGAACCCTCAGGTTATCTGTCTATAGGGCTGACTGAGAACCCTCAGGTTCTGTCTATAGGGCTGACTGAGAAAATCAAATCAAATGTTATTTGTCACATACACATGGTTAGCAGATGTTAATGCGAGTGTAGCGAAATGCTTGTGCTTCTAGTTCCGACAATGCAGTGATAACCAACAAGTAATCTAACTAACAATTCCAAAACTACTGTCTTATACACAGTGTAAGGGGATAAGGAATATGTACATAAGGATATATGAATGAGTGATGGTACAGAGCAGCATACAGTAGATGGTATCGAGTACAGTATATACATATGAGATGAGTATGTAGACAAAGTAAACAAAGTGGCATAGTTAAAGTGGCTAGTGATACATGTATTACATAAGGATGCAGTCGATGATGTAGAGTACAGTATATACGTATGCATATGAGATGAATAATGTAGGGTAAGTAACATTATATAAGGTAGCATTGTTTAAAGTGGCTAGTGATATATTTACATCAGGTTATCTGTCTTTAGGGCTGACTGAGAACCTCAGGTTATCTGTCTATAGGGCTGACTGAGAACCCTCAGGTTATCTGTCTATAGGGCTGACTGAGAACCCTCAGGTTATCTGTCTATAGGGCTGACTAAGACCCTCAGGTTATCTGTCTATAGGGCTGACTGAGAACCCTCAGGTTATCTGTCTATAGGGCTGACTGAGAACCCTCAGGTTATCTGTCTATAGGGCTGACTGAGAACCCTCAGGTTATCTGTCTATAGGGCTGACTGATGGAACCCTCAGGTTCTGTCTATAGGGCTGACTGAGACCCTCAGGTTATCTGTCTTTAGGGCTGACTGAGAACCCTCAGGTTATCTGTCTATAGGGTTGCTGACTGAGAACCCTCAGGTTATCTGTCTATAGGGCTGACTGAGAACCCTCAGGTTATCTGTCTATAGGGCTGACTGATGGAACCTCAGGTTCTGTCTTTAGGGCTGACTGAGAACCCTCAGGTTATCTTCTGTCTTTAGGGCTGACTGAGAACCCTCAGGTTATCTGTCTATAGGGCTGACTGAGAACCCTCAGGTTATCTGTCTTTAGGGCTGACTGAGAACCCTCAGGTTATCTGTCTATAGGGCTGACTGAGAACCCTCAGGTTATCTGTCTATAGGGCTGACTGAGAACCCTCAGGTTATCTGTCTATAGGGCTGACTGAGAACCCTCAGGTTATCTGTCTATAGGGCTGACTGAGAACCCTCAGGTTATCTGTCTGTAGGGCTGACTGAGAACCCTCAGGTTATCTGTCTATAGGGCTGACTGAGAACCCTCAGGTTATCTGTCTATAGGGCTGACTGAGAACCCTCAGGTTATCTGTCTATAGGGCTGACTGAGAACCCTCAGGTTATCTGTCTTTAGGGCTGACTGAGAACCCTCAGGTTATCTGTCTATAGGGCTGACTGAGAACCCTCAGGTTATCTGTCTTTAGGGCTGACTGAGAACCCTCAGGTTATCTGTCTATAGGGCTGACTGAGAACCCTCAGGTTATCTGTCTGTAGGGCTGACTGAGAACCCTCAGGTTATCTGTCTATAGGGCTGACTGAGAACCCTCAGGTTATCTGTCTATAGGGCTGACTGAGAACCCTCAGGTTATCTGTCTATAGGGCTGACTGAGAACCCTCAGGTTATCTGTCTATAGGGCTGACTGAGACCCTCAGGTTATCTGTGTTTACGGCTGACTGAGAACCCTCAGGTTATCTGTCTATAGGGCTGACTGAGAACCCTCAGGTTATCTGTCTATAGGGCTGACTGAGAACCCTCAGGTTATCTGTCTATAGGGCTGACTGAGAACCCTCAGGTTATCTGTCTATAGGGCTGACTGAGACCCTCAGGTTATCTGTCTGTAGGGCTGACTGAGAACCCTCAGGTTATCTGTCTGTAGGGCTGACTGAGAACCCTCAGGTCATCTGTCTTTAGGGCTGACTGAGAACCCTCAGGTTATCTGTCTATAGGGCTGACTGAGAACCCTCAGGTTATCTGTCTATAGGGCTGACTGAGAACCCTCAGGTTATCTGTCTTTAGGGCTGACTGAGAACCCTCAGGTTATCTGTGTTTACGGCTGACTGAGAACCCTCAGGTTATCTGTCTATAGGGCTGACTGAGAACCCTCAGGTTATCTGTCTATAGGGCTGACTGAGAACCCTCAGGTTATCTGTCTATAGGGCTGACTGAGACCCTCAGGTTATCTGTCTATAGGGCTGACTGAGACCCTCAGGTTATCTGTCTATAGGGCTGACTGAGAACCCTCAGGTTATCTGTCTATAGGGCTGACTGAGAACCCTCAGGTTATCTGTCTATAGGGCTGACTGAGAACCCTCAGGTTATCTGTCTTTAGGGCTGACTGAGAACCCTCAGGTTATCTGTGTTTACGGCTGACTGAGAACCCTCAGGTTCTGTCTTTAGGGCTGACTGAGAACCCTCAGGTTATCTGTCTTTAGGGCTGACTGAGAACCCTCAGGTTATCTGTCTATAGGGCTGACTGAGAACCCTCAGGTTATCTGTCTATAGGGCTGACTGAGACCCTCAGGTTATCTGTCTATAGGGCTGACTGAGAACCCTCAGGTTATCTGTCTATAGGGCTGACTGAGAACCCTCAGGTTATCTGTCTATAGGGCTGACTGAGAACCCTCAGGTTATCTGTCTATAGGGCTGACTGAGAACCCTCAGGTTATCTGTCTATAGGGCTGACTGAGAACCCTCAGGTTATCTGTCTATAGGGCTGACTGAGAACCCTCAGGTTATCTGTCTATAGGGCTGACTGAGAACCCTCAGGTTATCTGTCTATAGGGCTGACTGAGAACCCTCAGGTTATCTGTGTTTACGGCTGACTGAGAACCCTCAGGTTATCTGTCTATAGGGCTGACTGAGACCCTCAGGTTATCTGTCTATAGGGCTGACTGAGAACCCTCAGGTTATCTGTCTTTAGGGCTGACTGAGAACCCTCAGGTTATCTGTCTATAGGGCTGACTGAGAACCCTCAGGTTATCTGTCTATAGGGCTGACTGATGGAACCCTCAGGTTATCTGTCTATAGGGCTGACTGAGAACCCTCAGGTTATCTGTCTTTAGGGCTGACTGAGAACCCTCAGGTTATCTGTCTATAGGGCTGACTGAGAACCCTCAGGTTATCTGTCTATAGGGCTGACTGAGAACCCTCAGGTTATCTGTCTATAGGGCTGACTGAGAACCCTCAGGTTATCTGTCTTTAGGGCTGACTGAGGGAACCCTCAGGTTATCTGTCTATAGGGCTGACTGAGAACCCTCAGGTTATCTGTCTATAGGGCTGACTGAGAACCCTCAGGTTATCTGTCTGTAGGGCTGACTGAGACCCTCAGGTTATCTGTCTATAGGGCTGACTGAGACCCTCAGGTTATCTGTCTATAGGGCTGACTGAGAACCCTCAGGTTATCTGTCTTTAGGGCTGACTGAGAACCCTCAGGTTATCTGTCTTTAGGGCTGACTGAGAACCCTCAGGTTATCTGTCTTTAGGGCTGACTGAGAACCCTCAGGTTATCTGTCTTTAGGGCTGACTGAGAACCCTCAGGTTATCTGTCTATAGGGCTGACTGAGAACCCTCAGGTTATCTGTCTGTAGGGCTGACTGAGAACCCTCAGGTTATCTGTCTATAGGGCTGACTGAGAACCCTCAGGTTATCTGTCTGTAGGGCTGACTGAGAACCCTCAGGTTATCTGTCTTTAGGGCTGACAGAGAACCCTCAGGTTATCTGTCTATAGGGCTGACTGAGAACCCTCAGGTTATCTGTCTATAGGGCTGACTGAGAACCCTCAGGTTCTGTCTATAGGGCTGACTGAGAAAATCAAATCAAATGTTATTTGTCACATACACATGGTTAGCAGATGTTAATGCGAGTGTAGCGAAATGCTTGTGCTTCTAGTTCCGACAATGCAGTGATAACCAACAAGTAATCTAACTAACAATTCCAAAACTACTGTCTTATACACAGTGTAAGGGGATAAGGAATATGTACTTAAGGATATATGAATGAGTGATGGTACAGAGCAGCATACAGTAGATGGTATCGAGTACAGTATATACATATGAGATGAGTATGTAGACAAAGTAAACAAAGTGGCATAGTTAAAGTGGCTAGTGATACATGTATTACATAAGGATGCAGTCGATGATGTAGAGTACAGTATATACGTATGCATATGAGATGAATAATGTAGGGTAAGTAACATTATATAAGGTAGCATTGTTTAAAGTGGCTAGTGATATATTTACATCAGGTTATCTGTCTATAGGGCTGACTGAGAACCCTCAGGTTATCTGTCTATAGGGCTGACTGAGAACCCTCAGGTTATCTGTCTATAGGGCTGACTGAGAACCCTCAGGTTATCTGTCTATAGGGCTGACTGAGACCCTCAGGTTATCTGTCTATAGGGCTGACTGAGAACCCTCAGGTTATCTGTCTATAGGGCTGACTGAGAACCCTCAGGTTATCTGTCTATAGGGCTGACTGAGAACCCTCAGGTTATCTGTCTATAGGGCTGACTGATGGAACCCTCAGGTTCTGTCTATAGGGCTGACTGAGACCCTCAGGTTATCTGTCTTTAGGGCTGACTGAGAACCCTCAGGTTATCTGTCTATAGGGCTGACTGAGAACCCTCAGGTTATCTGTCTATAGGGCTGACTGAGAACCCTCAGGTTATCTGTCTATAGGGCTGACTGATGGAACCTCAGGTTCTGTCTTTAGGGCTGACTGAGAACCCTCAGGTTATCTTCTGTCTTTAGGGCTGACTGAGAACCCTCAGGTTATCTGTCTATAGGGCTGACTGAGAACCCTCAGGTTATCTGTCTTTAGGGCTGACTGAGAACCCTCAGGTTATCTGTCTATAGGGCTGACTGAGACCCTCAGGTTATCTGTCTATAGGGTTGACTGAGAACCCTCAGGTTATCTGTCTATAGGGCTGACTGAGAACCCTCAGGTTATCTGACAATAGGGCTGACTGAGAACCCTCAGGTTATCTGTCTATAGGGCTGACTGAGACCCTCAGGTTATCTGTCTATAGGGCTGACTGAGAACCCTCAGGTTATCTGTCTATAGGGCTGACTGAGAACCCTCAGGTTATCTGTCTATAGGGCTGACTGAGAACCCTCAGGTTATCTGTCTATAGGGCTGACTGAGAACCCTCAGGTTATCTGTCTTTAGGGCTGACTGAGAACCCTCAGGTTATCTGTCTATAGGGCTGACTGAGAACCCTCAGGTTATCTGTCTATAGGGTTGACTGAGAACCCTCAGGTTATCTGTCTATAGGGCTGACTGAGAACCCTCAGGTTATCTGTGTTTACGGCTGACTGAGAACCCTCAGGTTATCTGTCTATAGGGCTGACTGAGACCCTCAGGTTATCTGTCTATAGGGCTGACTGAGAACCCTCAGGTTATCTGTCTTTAGGGCTGACTGAGAACCCTCAGGTTATCTGTCTATAGGGCTGACTGAGAACCCTCAGGTTATCTGTCTATAGGGCTGACTGAGAACCCTCAGGTTATCTGTCTATAGGGCTGACTGAGAACCCTCAGGTTATCTGTCTTTAGGGCTGACTGAGAACCCTCAGGTTATCTGTCTATAGGGCTGACTGAGAACCCTCAGGTTATCTGTCTATAGGGCTGACTGAGAACCCTCAGGTTATCTGTCTATAGGGCTGACTGAGAACCCTCAGGTTATCTGTCTTTAGGGCTGACTGAGGGAACCCTCAGGTTATCTGTCTATAGGGCTGACTGAGAACCCTCAGGTTATCTGTCTATAGGGCTGACTGAGAACCCTCAGGTTATCTGTCTGTAGGGCTGACTGAGACCCTCAGGTTATCTGTCTATAGGGCTGACTGAGACCCTCAGGTTATCTGTCTATAGGGCTGACTGAGAACCCTCAGGTTATCTGTCTTTAGGGCTGACTGAGAACCCTCAGGTTATCTGTCTTTAGGGCTGACTGAGAACCCTCAGGTTATCTGTCTTTAGGGCTGACTGAGAACCCTCAGGTTATCTGTCTTTAGGGCTGACTGAGAACCCTCAGGTTATCTGTCTATAGGGCTGACTGAGAACCCTCAGGTTATCTGTCTGTAGGGCTGACTGAGAACCCTCAGGTTATCTGTCTATAGGGCTGACTGAGAACCCTCAGGTTATCTGTCTGTAGGGCTGACTGAGAACCCTCAGGTTATCTGTCTTTAGGGCTGACTGAGAACCCTCAGGTTATCTGTCTATAGGGCTGACTGAGAACCCTCAGGTTATCTGTCTATAGGGCTGACTGAGAACCCTCAGGTTCTGTCTATAGGGCTGACTGAGAAAATCAAATCAAATGTTATTTGTCACATACACATGGTTAGCAGATGTTAATGCGAGTGTAGCGAAATGCTTGTGCTTCTAGTTCCGACAATGCAGTGATAACCAACAAGTAATCTAACTAACAATTCCAAAACTACTGTCTTATACACAGTGTAAGGGGATAAGGAATATGTACTTAAGGATATATGAATGAGTGATGGTACAGAGCAGCATACAGTAGATGGTATCGAGTACAGTATATACATATGAGATGAGTATGTAGACAAAGTAAACAAAGTGGCATAGTTAAAGTGGCTAGTGATACATGTATTACATAAGGATGCAGTCGATGATGTAGAGTACAGTATATACGTATGCATATGAGATGAATAATGTAGGGTAAGTAACATTATATAAGGTAGCATTGTTTAAAGTGGCTAGTGATATATTTACATCAGGTTATCTGTCTTTAGGGCTGACTGAGAACCCTCAGGTTATCTGTCTATAGGGCTGACTGAGAACCCTCAGGTTATCTGTCTATAGGGCTGACTGAGAACCCTCAGGTTATCTGTCTATAGGGCTGACTGAGACCCTCAGGTTATCTGTCTATAGGGCTGACTGAGAACCCTCAGGTTATCTGTCTATAGGGCTGACTGAGAACCCTCAGGTTATCTGTCTATAGGGCTGACTGAGAACCCTCAGGTTATCTGTCTATAGGGCTGACTGATGGAACCCTCAGGTTCTGTCTATAGGGCTGACTGAGACCCTCAGGTTATCTGTCTTTAGGGCTGACTGAGAACCCTCAGGTTATCTGTCTATAGGGCTGACTGAGAACCCTCAGGTTATCTGTCTATAGGGCTGACTGAGAACCCTCAGGTTATCTGTCTATAGGGCTGACTGATGGAACCCTCAGGTTCTGTCTTTAGGGCTGACTGAGAACCCTCAGGTTATCTTCTGTCTTTAGGGCTGACTGAGAACCCTCAGGTTATCTGTCTATAGGGCTGACTGAGAACCCTCAGGTTATCTGTCTTTAGGGCTGACTGAGAACCCTCAGGTTATCTGTCTATAGGGCTGACTGAGAACCCTCAGGTTATCTGTCTATAGGGCTGACTGAGACCCCTCAGGTTATCTGTCTATAGGGCTGACTGAGAACCCTCAGGTTATCTGTCTATAGGGCTGACTGAGAACCCTCAGGTTATCTGTCTGTAGGGCTGACTGAGAACCCTCAGGTTATCTGTCTGTAGGGCTGACTGAGAACCCTCAGGTTATCTGTCTGTAGGGCTGACTGAGAACCCTCAGGTTATCTGTCTGTAGGGCTGACTGAGAACCCTCAGGTTATCTGTCTATAGGGCTGACTGAGAACCCTCAGGTTATCTGTCTATAGGGCTGACTGAGAACCCTCAGGTTTTCTGTCTTTAGGGCTGACTGAGAACCCTCAGGTTATCTGTCTATAGGGCTGACTGAGAACCCTCAGGTTATCTGTCTTTAGGGCTGACTGAGAACCCTCAGGTTATCTGTCTATAGGGCTGACTGAGAACCCTCAGGTTATCTGTCTGTAGGGCTGACTGAGAACCCTCAGGTTATCTGTCTATAGGGCTGACTGAGAACCTCAGGTTATCTGTCTATAGGGCTGACTGAGAACCCTCAGGTCATCTGTCTATAGGGCTGACTGAGAACCCTCAGGTTATCTGTCTATAGGGCTGACTGAGAACCCTCAGGTTATCTGTGTTTACGGCTGACTGAGAACCCTCAGGTTATCTGTCTATAGGGCTGACTGAGAACCCTCAGGTTATCTGTCTATAGGGCTGACTGAGAACCCTCAGGTTATCTGTCTATAGGGCTGACTGAGAACCCTCAGGTTATCTGTCTATAGGGCTGACTGAGACCCTCAGGTTATCTGTCTATAGGGCTGACTGAGAACCCTCAGGTTATCTGTCTTTAGGGCTGACTGAGAACCCTCAGGTTATCTGTCTTTAGGGCTGACTGAGAACCCTCAGGTTATCTGTCTATAGGGCTGACTGAGAACCCTCAGGTTATCTGTCTATAGGGCTGACTGAGAACCCTCAGGTTATCTGTCTATAGGGCTGACTGAGAACCCTCAGGTTATCTGTGTTTACGGCTGACTGAGAACCCTCAGGTTATCTGTCTATAGGGCTGACTGAGAACCCTCAGGTTATCTGTCTATAGGGCTGACTGAGAACCCTCAGGTTATCTGTCTATAGGGCTGACTGAGAACCCTCAGGTTATCTGTCTATAGGGCTGACTGAGACCCTCAGGTTATCTGTCTATAGGGCTGACTGAGAACCCTCAGGTTATCTGTCTATAGGGCTGACTGAGAACCCTCAGGTTATCTGTCTATAGGGCTGACTGAGAACCCTCAGGTTATCTGTCTTTAGGGCTGACTGAGAACCCTCAGGTTATCTGTGTTTACGGCTGACTGAGAACCCTCAGGTTATCTGTCTTTAGGGCTGACTGAGAACCCTCAGGTTATCTGTCTATAGGGCTGACTGAGAACCCTCAGGTTATCTGTCTTTAGGGCTGACTGAGAACCCTCAGGTTATCTGTCTATAGGGCTGACTGAGACCCTCAGGTTATCTGTCTATAGGGCTGACTGAGAACCCTCAGGTTATCTGTCTATAGGGCTGACTGAGAACCCTCAGGTTATCTGTCTATAGGGCTGACTGAGAACCCTCAGGTTATCTGTCTATAGGGCTGACTGAGAACCCTCAGGTTATCTGTCTTTAGGGCTGACTGAGAACCCTCAGGTTATCTGTCTATAGGGCTGACTGAGAACCCTCAGGTTATCTGTCTATAGGGCTGACTGAGAACCCTCAGGTTATCTGTCTATAGGGCTGACTGAGAACCCTCAGGTTATCTGTGTTTACGGCTGACTGAGAACCCTCAGGTTATCTGTCTATAGGGCTGACTGAGACCCTCAGGTTATCTGTCTATAGGGCTGACTGGAGAACCCTCAGGTTATCTGTCTTTAGGGCTGACTGAGAACCCTCAGGTTATCTGTCTATAGGGCTGACTGAGAACCCTCAGGTTATCTGTCTATAGGGCTGACTGAGAACCCTCAGGTTATCTGTCTATAGGGCTGACTGAGAACCCTCAGGTTATCTGTCTTTAGGGCTGACTGAGAACCCTCAGGTTATCTGTCTATAGGGCTGACTGAGAACCCTCAGGTTATCTGTCTATAGGGCTGACTGAGAACCCTCAGGTTATCTGTCTATAGGGCTGACTGAGAACCCTCAGGTTATCTGTCTTTAGGGCTGACTGAGGGAACCCTCAGGTTATCTGTCTATAGGGCTGACTGAGAACCCTCAGGTTATCTGTCTATAGGGCTGACTGAGAACCCTCAGGTTATCTGTCTGTAGGGCTGACTGAGACCCTCAGGTTATCTGTCTATAGGGCTGACTGAGACCCTCAGGTTATCTGTCTATAGGGCTGACTGAGAACCCTCAGGTTATCTGTCTTTAGGGCTGACTGAGAACCCTCAGGTTATCTGTCTTTAGGGCTGACTGAGAACCCTCAGGTTATCTGTCTATAGGGCTGACTGAGAACCCTCAGGTTATCTGTCTATAGGGCTGACTGAGAACCCTCAGGTTATCTGTCTATAGGGCTGACTGAGAACCCTCAGGTTATCTGTCTATAGGGCTGACTGAGAACCCTCAGGTTATCTGTCTATAGGGCTGACTGAGAACCCTCAGGTTATCTGTCTTTAGGGCTGACTGAGAACCCTCAGGTTATCTGTCTTTAGGGCTGACTGAGAACCCTCAGGTTATCTGTCTTTAGGGCTGACTGAGAACCCTTGTGTTATCTGTCTTTAGGGCTGACTGAGGGAACCCTCAGGTTATCTGTCTATAGGGCTGACTGAGAAAATCAAATCAAATGTTATTTGTCACATACACATGGTTAGCAGATGTTAATGCGAGTGTAGCGAAATGCTTGTGCTTCTAGTTCCGACAATGCAGTGATAACCAACAAGTAATCTAACTAACAATTCCAAAACTACTGTCTTATACACAGTGTAAGGGGATAAAGAATATGTACATAAGGATATATGAATGAGTGATGGTACAGAGCAGCATACAGTAGATGGTATCGAGTACAGTATATACATATGAGATGAGTATGTAGACAAAGTAAACAAAGTGGCATAGTTAAAGTGGCTAGTGATACATGTATTACATAAGGATGCAGTCGATGATGTAGAGTACAGTATATACGTATGCATATGAGATGAATAATGTAGGGTAAGTAACATTATATAAGGTAGCATTGTTTAAAGTGGCTAGTGATATATTTACATCAGGTTATCTGTCTTTAGGGCTGACTGAGAACCCTCAGGTTATCTGTCTATAGGGCTGACTGAGAACCCTCAGGTTATCTGTCTATAGGGCTGACTGAGAACCCTCAGGTTATCTGTGTATAGGGCTGACTGAGAACCCTCAGGTTATCTGTCTATAGGGCTGACTGAGAACCCTCAGGTTATCTGTCTGTAGGGCTGACTGAGAACCCTCAGGTTATCTGTCTATAGGGCTGACTGAGAACCCTCAGGTTATCTGTCTGTAGGGCTGACTGAGAACCCTCAGGTTATTTGTGTATAGGGCTGACTGAGAACCCTCAGGTTATCTGTCTATAGGGCTGACTGAGAACCCTCAGGTTATCTGTCTGTAGGGCTGACTGAGAACCCTCAGGTTATCTGTCTATAGGGCTGACTGAGAACCCTCAGGTTATCTGTCTATAGGGCTGACTGAGAACCCTCAGGTTATCTGTCTATAGGGCTGACTGAGACCCCTCAGGTGACCGTGTGTAATAAGGTAGACCAGCACTACTATACATGTCATAATATACAGTATAACAGTATATAATATATCGATTTTATATGTTGTCTGTCTATAGGGCTGACTGTGAGAACCCGCAGGTGACCGTGTGTAATAAGGGAGACCAGCACTACCGCAGTTCCCCTAGCAACCAGTCGTCGTCTAGTGACCCAGGACCCTGTGGAAGTGGAACCTGGTCTCAACCTCCTGGATACGACGGGTAAGACCTGGCCGGGGGAGGGGCGGGGGTGGTAGGGAGAGGGAGAGGAGAGGAGAGGAGAGGAGAGGAGAGGAGAGGAGAGGAGAGGAGAGGAGAGGAGAGAGAGAGAGGAGAGGAGAGGAGAGGAGAGGAGAGAAGAGGAGAGGTAAGGAAGGCCCAGCTAGACAGGGAGCATCCTAATCTGTCTCCAGTGGGTTAGGGACAGGAGATTCATCCTAATCTGTCTCCGGTGGGTTAGGGACAGGAGATCCATCCTAATCTGTCTCCAGTGGGTTAGGGACAGGGAGATTCATCCTAATCTGTCTCCGGTGGGTTAGGGACAGGGAGAGGCATCCTAATCTGTCTCCGGTGGGTTAGGGACAGGGAGAGGCATCCTAATCTGTCTCCAGTGGGTTAGGGACAGGGAGTTGCATCCTAATCTGTCTCCAGTGGGTTAGGGACAGGGAGAGGCATCCTAATCTGTCTCCAGTGGGTTAGGGACAGGGATAGGCATCCTAATCTGTCTCCAGTGGGTTAGGGACAGGGAGATTCATCCTAATCTGTCTCCAGTGGGTTAGGGACAGGGAGATCCATCCTAATCTGTCTCCAGTGGGTTAGGGACAGGGAGATCCATCCTAATCTGTCTCCAGTGGGTTAGGGACAGGGAGATCCATCCTAATCTGTCTCCAGTGGGTTAGGGACAGGGAGATGCATCCTAATCTGTCTCCAGTGGGTTAGGGACAGGGAGATTCATCCTAATCTGTCTCCGGTGGGTTAGGGACAGGGAGAGGCATCCTAATCTGTCTCCAGTGGGTTAGGGACAGGGAGTTGCATCCTAATCTGTCTCCAGTGGGTTAGGGACAGGGAGTTGCATCCTAATCTGTCTCCAGTGGGTTAGGGACAGGGAGAGGCATCCTAATCTGTCTCCAGTGAGTTAGGGACAGGGAGAGGCATCCTAATCTGTCTCCGGTGGGTTAGGGACAGGGAGAGGCATCCTAATCTGTCTCCGGTGGGTTAGGGACAGGGATAGGCATCCTAATCTGTCTCCAGTGGGTTAGGGACAGGGAGATTCATCCTAATCTGTCTCCGGTGGGTTAGGGACAGGGAGAGGCATCCTAATCTGTCTCCGGTGGGTTAGGGACAGGGAGAGGCATCCTAATCTGTCTCCAGTGGGTTAGGGACAGGGAGAGGCATCCTAATCTGTCTCCAGTGGGTTAGGGACAGGGAGATCCATCCTAATCTGTCTCCAGTGGGTTAGGGACAGGGAGAGGCATCCTAATCTGTCTCCGGTGGGTTAGGGACAGGGAGAGGCATCCTAATCTGTCTCCAGTGGGTTAGGGACAGGGAGAGGCATCCTAATCTGTCTCCAGTGGGTTAGGGACAGGGAGAGGCATCCTAATCTGTCTCCAGTGGGTTAGGGACAGGGAGAGGCATCCTAATCTGTCTCCAGTGGGTTAGGGACAGGGAGAGGCATCCTAATCTGTCTCCAGTGGGTTAGGGACAGGGAGAGGCATCCTAATCTGTCTCCGGTGGGTTAGGGACAGGGAGAGGCATCCTAATCTGTCTCCAGTGGGTTAGGGACAGGGAGAGGCATCCTAATCTGTCTCCAGTGGGTTAGGGACAGGGAGAGGCATCCTAATCTGTCTCCAGTGGGTTAGGGACAGGGAGAGGCATCCTAATCTGTCTCCAGTGGGTTAGGGACAGGGAGAGGCATCCTAATCTGTCTCCAGTGGGTTAGGGACAGGGAGATTCATCCTAATCTGTCTCCAGTGGGTTAGGGACAGGGAGATCCATCCTAATCTGTCTCCAGTGGGTTAGGGACAGGGAGATCCATCCTAATCTGTCTCCAGTGGGTTAGGGACAGGGAGATGCATCCTAATCTGTCTCCAGTGGGTTAGGGACAGGGAGAGGCATCCTAATCTGTCTCCAGTGGGTTAGGGACAGGGAGAGGCATCCTAATCTGTCTATAATCTGTCTATATTACCTTAATTATATCAGAAAACTACAGTACATACTGTCATTACCCTACACTGTCATTCCCTTAACTATACCAGACTACTACAGTACATTCTGCCGCTGGGGCGGCAGCGTAGCCTAGTGGTTAGAGCGTTGGACTAGTAACCGGAAGGTTGCGAGTTCAAACCCCGAGCTGACAAGGTACAAATCTGTCGTTCTGCCCCTGAACAGTCTCCCACTGTTCCCAGGCCGTCATTGAAAATAAGAATATGTTCTTAACTGACTTGCCTGGTTAAATAAAGGTAAAATTAAAATTAAAATTACCCTACACTGTCATTACCCTAACTCTACCAGACTACTACAGTACATAATGCCATTACCCTACATGGTCATTACCCTAACTATACCAGACTACTACCCTACACTTTCATTACCCTAACTCTAACAGACTACTTACTACATTACCCTACACGGTTATTACCCTAACTCTACCAGACTACTACAGTACATACTGTTCCAGACTTCTACATACTACATGGGACCAGTGAGCTCTTACAGAGAATGTCTAGTATGTCATCCTGGCAGGAGGGAAACACAGAGAGAGAGAGAGAGAGAGAGAGAGAGAGAGAGAGATAAAGTGAGAGAGGGAGAGAGGAGAGAGAGAGAGAGAGAGAGAGAGAGAGAGAGAGAGAGAGAGAGAGAGAGAGAGAGAGAGATAAAGTGAGAGAGGGAGAGAGGAGAGAGAGGAGAGAGAGGAGAGAGAGAGAGAGGAGAGAGAAGAGAGAGAGAGAGAGAGAGAGAGAGAGAGAGAGAACGACTAGTCAGTGTTGTTAGGAGAAAGGCTGCTCCATGTTCAATCTGATTCCATAATGAGATCAAATGATTTGACCTCGTATGATCCTGATCTGCGTAATGTATTTTTACCACTTCTGTTATGTGATGACAGGATGCTAACCTTACTGCAGAGACAGGCTGCTGAGTTCTGTCACACTTGATGCCCTCAATCTCACACAAATGATCAATGAACCTACCAGGTACAACCCTAAATCAATAAACACGGGCATCCTCATAGATGTCATCCTAACTAACTCGCCCTCCAAATACACCTCTGCTGTTTTCAGGATCTCAGCGATCACTGCCTCATTGCCTGCATCGGTAATGGGTCAGTGGTCAAACGACCTCCCCTCATCACTGTCAAACGCTCTCTAAAACACTTCTGTGAGCAGGCCTTTCTAATCGACCTGGCCGGGGTATCCTGGAATGACATTGACCTCATGCTGTCAGAAGATGATGCCTGGCTATTATTTAAAAGTGCCTTCCTCACCATCTTAAATAAGCATGCCCCTCTCAAAAAAATGTGAACTAGGAATAGATATAGTCCTTGGTTCTCTCCAGACCTGTCTGCCCTTGACCAGCACAAAAACATCCTGTGGCGTTCGGCATTAACATCGAATAGCCCCCGTGATATGCAACTTTTCAGGGAAGTCAGGAACAAATATACACAGGCAGTTAGAAAAGCAAGCTTTTTCAAACCGAAATTTGCATCCTGTAGTACTAACTCAAAAAAGTTCTGGGACACTGGAAAGTCCATGGAGAATAAGAGCACCTCCTCCCAGCTGCCCACTGCTCTGAGGCTAGGAAACACTGTTACCACCGATAAATCCACTATAATTGAGAATTTCAATAAGCATTTCTCTATGGCTGGCCATGCTTTCCACCTGGCTACCCCTACCCCGGTCAACTGCCCGGCACCCGCCAAAGCCCAAATCCAGATAGCTGATGTTCTGAAAGAGCTGGGCTAGACAATCTGGACCCTCTCTTTCTAAAATTATCCCCTGCAATTGTTGCAACCCTTACTACTAGCCTGTTCAACCCCTCTTTCGTATCGTCTGAGATCCCTAAAGATTGGAAAGCTGCCGCGGTCATCCCACTCTTCAAAGGGGGAGACACTCTAGACCCAAACTGTTACAGACCTATATCCATCGTGCCCTGCCTTTCTAAAGTCTTTGAAAGCCAAGTTAATAAACAGATCACCGAACATTTTGAATCCCACCGTACCTTCTCTGCTATGCAATCTGGTCATGGGTGCACCTCTGCCACACTCAAGGTACTAAACCATATCATAACCGCCATCGATAAAAGGCAGTTCTGTGCAGCCATCTTCATCGACCTGGCCAAGACCTTCGACTCTGTCAATCACTGCATTCTTATCGGCAGACTCAACAGCTGTGGTTTCTCAAATGACTGCCTCCCCTGGTTCACCAACTACATTTACATTTACATTTAAGTCATTTAGCAGACGCTCTTATCCAGAGCGACTTACAAATTGGTGCATACACCTTATGACAACCAGTGGAACAGCCACTTGCATCTAAATCTTGTTGGGGGAGAAGGATTACCTACCCTTACTTACCCTATCCTAGGTATTCCTTGAAGAGGTGGGGTTTCAGGTGTCTCCGGAAGGTGGTGATTGACTCCGCTGTCCTGGCGTCGTGAGGGAGTTTGTTCCACCATTGGGGGCCAGAGCAGCGAACAGTTTTGACTGGGCTGAGCGGGAACTGTACTTCCTCAGTGGTAGGGAGGCGAGCAGGCCAGAGGTGGATGAACGCAGTGCCCTTGTTTGGGTGTAGGGCCTGATCAGGGCCTGGAGGTACTGAGGTGCCGTTCCCCTCACAGCTCCGTGGCGAGCACCATGGTCTTGTAGCGGATGCGAGCTTCAACTGGAAGCCAGTGGAGAGAGCGGAGGAGCGGGGTGACGTGAGAGAACTTGGGAAGGTTGAACACCAGACGGGCTGCGGCGTTCTGGATGAGTTGTAGGGTTTAATGGCACAGGCAGGGAGCCCAGCCAACAGCGAGTTGCAGTAGTCAAGATGGGAGATGACAAGTGCCTGGATTAGGACCTGCGCCGCTTCCTGTGTGAGGCAGGGTCGTACTCTGCGGATGTTGTAGAGCATGAACCTACAGGAACGGGACACCGCCTTGATGTTAGTTGAGAACGTCAGGGTGTTGTCCAGGATCACGCCAAGGTTCTTAGCGCTCTGGGAGGAGGACACAATGGAGTTGTCAACCGTGATGGCGAGATCATGGAGCGGGCAGTCCTTCCCCGGGAGGAAGAGGAGCTCCGTCTTGCTGAGGTTCAGCTTGAGGTGGTGATCCGTCATCCACACTGATATGTCTGCCAGACATGCAGAGATGCGATTCGCCACCTGGTCATCAGAAGGGGAAAGGAGAAGATTAATTGTGTGTCGTCTGCATAGCAATGATAGGAGAGACCATGTGAGGTTATGACAGAGCCAAGTGACTTGGTGTATAGCGAGAATAAGAGAGGGCCTAGAACAGAGCCCTGGGGGACACCAGTGGTGAGAGCGCGTGGTGAGGAGACAGATTCTCGCCACGCCACCTGGTAGGAGCGACCTGTCAGGTAGGACGCAATCCAAGCGTGGGCCGCGCCGGAGATGCCCAACTCGGAGAGGGTGGAGAGGAGGATCTGATGGTTCACAGTATCGAAGGCAGCCGATAGGTCTAGAAGGATGAGAGCAGAGGAGAGAGAGTTAGCTTTAGCAGTGCGGAGCGCCTCCGTGATACAGAGAAGAGCAGTCTCAGTTGAATGACTAGTCTTGAAACCTGACTGATTTGGATCAAGAAGGTCATTCTGAGAGAGATAGCGGTAGAGCTGGCCAAGGACGGCACGCTCAAGAGTTTTGGAGAGAAAAGAGAGAAGGGATACTGGTCTGTAGTTGTTGACATCGGAGGGATCGAGTGTAGGTTTTTTCAGAAGGGTGCAACTCTCGCTCTCTTGAAGACGGGAGGGGGCGTAGCCAGCGGTCAGGGATGAGTTGATGAGCGAGGTGAGGTAAGGGAGAAGGTCTCCGGAAATGGTCTGGAGAAGAGAGGAGGGGATAGGGTCAAGCGGGCAGGTTGTTGGGCGGCCGGCCGTCACAAGACGCGAGATTTCATCTGGAGAGAGAGGGAGAAAGAGGTCAGAGCATAGGGTAGGGCAGTGTGAGCAGAACCAGCGGTGTCGTTTGACTTAGCAAACGAGGATCGGATGTCATCGACCTTCTTTTCAAAATGGTTGACGAAGTCATCTGCAGAGAGGAGGAGGGAGGGGGGGAGGATTCAGGAGGGAGGAGAAGGTGGCAAAGAGCTTCCTAGGGTTAGAGGCAGATGCTTGGAACTTAGAATGGTAGAAAGTGGCTTTAGCAGCAGAGACAGAGGAGGAAAATGTAGAGAGGAGGGAGTGAAAGGATGCCAGGTCCGCAGGGAGGCGAGTTTTCCTCCATTTCCGCTCCGCTGCCCGGAGCCCTGTTCTGTGAGCTCGCAATGAGTCGTCGAGCCACGGAGCGGGAGGGGAGGACCGAGCCGGCCTGGAGGATAGGGGACATAGGGAGTCAAAGGATGCAGTAAGGGAGGAGAGGAGGGTTGAGGAGGCAGAATCAGGAGATAGGTTGGAGAAAGTTTGAGCAGAGGGAAGAGAAGATAGGATGGAAGAGGAGAGAGTAGCGGGGGAGAGAGAGCGAAGGTTGGGACGGCGCGATACCATCCGAGTAGGGGCAGTGTGGGAAGTGTTGGATGAGAGCGAGAGGGAAAAGGATACAAGGTAGTGGTCGGAGACTTGGAGGGAGTTGCAATGAGGTTAGTGGAAGAACAGCATCTAGTAAAGATGAGGTCAAGCGTATTGCCTGCCTTGTGAGTAGGGGGAAGGTGAGAGGGTGAGGTCAAAAGAGGAGAGGAGTGGAAAGAAGGAGGCAGAGAGGAATGAGTCAAAGGTAGACGTGGGGAGGTTAAAGTCGCCCAGAACTGTGAAAGGTGAGCCGTCCTCAGGAAAGGAGCTTATCAAGGCATCAAGCTCATTGATGAACTCTCCAAGGGAACCTGGAGGGCGATAAATGATAAGGATGTTAAGCTTGAAAGGGCTGGTAACTGTGACAGCATGGAATTCAAAGGAGGCAATAGACAGATGGGTAAGGGGAGAAAGAGAGAAAGACCACTTGGGAGAGATGAGGATCCCGGTGCCACCACCCCGCTGACCAGAAGCTCTCGGGGTGTGCGAGAACACGTGGGCGGACGAGGAGAGAGCAGTAGGAGTAGCAGTGTTATCTGTGGTGATCCATGTTTCCGTCAGTGCCAAGAAGTCAAGGGACTGGAGGGAGGCATAGGCTGAGATGAACTCTGCCTTGTTGGCCGCAGATTGGCAGTTCCAGAGGCTACCGGAGACCTGGAACTCCACGTGGGTCGTACGCGCTGGGACCACCAGGTTAGGGTGGTCGCGGCCACGCGGTGTGGAGCGTTTGTATGGTCTGTGCAGAGAGGAGAGAACAGGGATAGACAACTACTTCTCTGATAGAGTTCTGTGTGTCAAATCGGAGGGCCTGTTGTCCGGACCGTTCTGACTTAGAATATGTGGACAACTTCAAATACCTAGGTGTCTGGTTAGACTGTACACTTTCCTTACAGACTCACATTAAGCATCTCCAATCTAGATTCGGCTTCCTATTTAGCAAAGAAGGCATCCTACACTCACGCTGCCAAACATTCCTCGTAAAACTGACGATCCTTCCGATCCTTGACTTCGACGATGTCATATACTCAGCAAATTTGATGTAGTCTATCACAATGCCTTCAGTTTTGTCACTAAAGCCCCATATACTACCCACCACTGTGACCTGGTATGGTCTTGTTGCCTGGGCCCTCGCTACATATCCATGGCCAAACCCAGTGGCTCCAGGTCATCTATAAGTATTTGCTAGGTAATGCCCCGCCTTATCTCAGCTCACTGGTCACCATAGCAACACCCACCCGTTGCACACGTTCCAGCAGGTATATCTCACTGATCACCATAGCAACACCCACCCGTAGCACACGTTCCAGCAGGTGTATTGCACTGGTCACCATAGCAACACCCACCCGTAGCACACGTTCCAGCAGGTGTATTGCACTGGTCACCATAGCAACACCCACCCGTAGCACACGTTCCAGCAGGTATATTGCACTGGTCACCATAGCAACACCCACCCGTAGCACACGCTCCAGCAGGTATATTTCACTGATCACCATAGCAACACCCACCCGTAGCCACGTTCCAGCAGGTATATTGCACTGGTCACCATAGCAACACCCACCCGTAGCACACGTTCCAGCAGGTGTATCTCACTGGTCACCATAGCAACACCCACCCGTAGCACACGTTCCAGCAGGTATATCTCACTGATCACCATAGCAACACCCACCCGTAGCCACGTTCCAGCAGGTATATTTCACTGGTCACCATAGCAACACCCACCCGTAGCACACGTTCCAGCAGGTATATTTCACTGGTCACCATAGCAACACCCACCCTTAGCACACGTTCCAGCAGGTATATTTCACTGGTCACCATAGCAACACCCACCCTTAGCACACGTTCCAGCAGGTATATTTCACTGGTCACCATAGCAACACCCACCCTTAGCACACGTTCCAGCAGGTATATCTCACTGGTCACCATAGCAACACCCACCCGTAGCACACGTTCCAGCAGGTGTATTGCACTGGTCACCATAGCAACACCCACCCGTAGCACACGTTCCAGCAGGTGTATTGCACTGGTCACCATAGCAACACCCACCCGTAGCACACGTTCCAGCAGGTGTATTGCACTGGTCACCATAGCAACACCCACCCGTTGCACACGTTCCAGCAGGTGTATTGCACTGGTCACCATAGCAACACCCACCCGTAGCACACGTTCCAGCAGGTATATCTCACTGGTCACCATAGCAACACCCACCCGTAGCACACGTTCCAGCAGGTATATTGCACTGGTCACCATAGCAACACCCACCCGTAGCCACGTTCCAGCAGGTATTTTTCACTGGTCATCCCCAAAGCCAACACCTCCTTTCCTTCCAGTTCTCTGCTGCCGATGACTGGAATGAATTGCAAAAGTCACTGAAGTTGGAGACTTCACTAACTCACTAACTAACTTTAAGCATCAGCTATCTGAGCAGCTTACCGATCACTGCAGCTGTTCACAGCCCATCTGTAAATAGCACACCCAACTACCTCATCCCCATATTGTTATTTTTTTCCGATCTTGCACTCCAGTATCTCTACTTGCACATCATCATCTGCACGTCTATCACTCGTGTTAATGCTAAATTGTAATTATTTCGACCCTATGGCCTATTTATAGTCTTACCTCCTTAATATAATAATATAATATATATGCCATTTAGCAGACGCTTTTATCCAAAGCGACTTATAGTCATGTGTGCATACATTCTACGTATGGGTGGTCCCGGGAATCGAACCCACTACCCTGGCGTTACAAGCGCCATGCTCTACCAACTGAGCTACAGAAGGACCACTCCATTTGCACACACTGTATATAGATTTTTCTATTGTGTTATTGACTGTATGTTTGTTTATCTCATGTGTAACTCTGTGTTGTTGTTTTTGTCACACTGCTTTGCTTTATCTTGGCCAGGTCGCAGTTGTAAATGAAAACCTGTTCTCAGCTAACCTACCTGGTTAAGTAAAAAAACTGTTGACAGTATGCTAGCAGCTAGCTGTATGCTAGCCCTTCCTTCCCTTATTGCTGACAGTATGCTAGCAGCTAGCTGTATACTAGCCCAACCGTACCTTATTGATAAAAGTATGCTAGCAGCTAGCTGTATGCTATCCCAACCTTACCTTATTGCTGACAGTATGCTAGCAGCTAGCTGTATGCTAACCCAACCGTACCTTATTGATAAAAGTATGCTAGCAGCTAGCTGTATGCTAGCCCATCCTTACCTTACTGCTGACAGTATGCTAGCAGCCAGCTCTCTCTATTGTCCATTATTTACCTTTCCCACTAAGCTAGCTCAGTCAATAGCCCTCCTTGCCTCTCCATCCTGACAGTTTGTTAGTTAGCTCACTCTGTAGAATAAGTGACCAACTCATCCTCACCTCTCCTCCATCTCATTCCAGGTCCTCGGTCCTCCATGAGTGCTCCAGAGAGCTACAGGGGGGAGACAGAGAGGGGTACAGGGACACCCTCAGAGAGCAAACCCTTGAGAGTACCCGGTTGGCAGGTGAGTCACTCTGCTCCCTATTTTACTCCTAGCTCCACATTAGATGACCTCTAGATGACCTCTACAGTCTGTCTCCTACCTCCACATTAGATGAACTCTAGATGACCTCTACTGTCTGTCTCCTTCCTCTAAATTTGATGACCTCTAGATGACCTCAACAGTCTGTCTCCTTCCTCTTCATTAGATAACCTCTAGATTACCTCTACTGTCTGTCTCCTACCTCTACATTAGGGGACCTCTGTATGACCTCTACTGTCTGTCTCCTACCTCTACATTAGATGACCTCTAGATTACCTCTACTGTCTGTCTCCTACCTCTACATTAGATGACCTGTACTGTGTCTGTGGTAACCCTGTAGGACACATTCAGTGATCGTGCAATCCTTTCTTTAGCCACTCCTCATCTCACCCCTCTTCTCTTCCTCCCCCTCTCTACAGAGGCCAAGTGGCACATCCCCTCCACCAAGATACTCAACTCTCGGAAACAGAGGGATGGGGGCAAGGAGTCGCCCAACAAGCAGAACCGGGGGGTAAATGACTGGGTGTGGGCTGTGGCGATGGGGGTGTCGAAGGCTGGGGTTGTCACATCTCTCGGGGTCTGGTTGGTAGAGATCAAGGTGTCTAGTTGGTAAAGAAGGTGTCTGGTTGGCAAATATGTTGGTGTCTGGTTGGTAGAGATGAAGGTGTCTGGTTGGTAGAGAGGAGGGTGTCTGGTTGGTAGAGAGGAGGGTGTCTGGTTGGTAGAGATGAAGGTGTCTGGTTGGTAGAGATGAAGGTGTCTGGTTGGTAGAGAGGAGGGTGTCTGGTTGGTAGAGAGGAGGGTGTCTGGTTGGTAGAGAGGAGGGTGTCTGGTTGGTAGAGAGGGTGTCTGGTTGGTAGAGATGAAGGTGTCTGGTTGTAGAGAGGAGGGTGTCTGGTTGGTAGAGATGAGGGTGTCTGGTTGGTGGAGATGAAGGTGTCTGGTTGGTAGAGATGAAGGTGTCTGGTTGGTAGAGAGGAGGGTGTCTGGTTGTAGAGAGGAGGGTGTCTGGTTGGTAGAGATGAGGGTGTCTGGTTGGTGGAGATGAAGGTGTCTGGTTGGTAGAGATGAAGGTGTCTGGTTGGTAGAGAGGAAGGTGTCTGGTTGGTAGAGAGGAAGGTGTCTGGTTGGTAGAGATGAAGGTGTCTGGTTGGTGGAGAGGAGGGTGTCTGGTTGGTAGAGAGGGAGGGTATCTGGTTGGTAGAGAGGAGGGTGTCTGGTTGGTAGAGAGGAGGGTGTCTGGTTGGTAGAGATGAAGGTGTCTGGTTGGGAGAGAGGAAGGTGTCTGGTTGGTAGAGATGAAGGTGTCTGGTTGGTAGAGATGAAGGTGTCTGGTTGGTAGAGAGGAGGGTGTCTGGTTGGTAGAGAGGAGGGTGTCTGGTTGGTAGAGAGGAGGGTGTCTGGTTGGTAGAGAGGAGGGTGTCTGGTTGGTAGAGAGGAGGGTGTCTGGTTGGTAGAGAGGAGGGTGTCTGGTTGGTAGAGAGGAGGGTGTCTGGTTGGTAGAGATGAAGGTGCCTGGTTGGTAGAGAGGAGGGTGTCTGGTTGGAAGAGAGGAGGGTGTCTGGTTGGTAGAGAGGGTGTCTGGTTGGTGGAGAGGAGGGTGTCTGGTTGTAGAGAGGAAGGTGTCTGGTTGTAGAGAGGAGGGTGTCTGGTTGGTGGAGATGAAGGTGTCTGGTTGGTAGAGAGGAGGGTGTCTGGTTGTAGAGAGGAGGGTGTCTGGTTGGTAGAGAGGAGGGTGTCTGGTTGGTAGAGAGGAGGGTTTCTGGTTGGTGGAGATGAAGGTGTCTGGTTGGTAGAGATGAAGGTGTCTGTTTGTAGAGAGGAGGGTGTCTGGTTGGTGGAGAGGAAGGTGTCTGGTTGTAGAGAGGAAGGTTTCTGGTTGGTAGAGAGGAGGGTGTCTGGTTGGTAGAGATGAAGGTGTCTGGTTGGTAGAGATGAAGGTGTCTGGTTGTAGAGAGGAGGGTGTCTGGTTGGTGGAGAGGAAGGTGTCTGGTTGTAGAGAGGGGTTGGCAAGGTGTCTGGTTGGTGGAGAGGAAGGTGTCTGGTTGGTGGAGAGGAGGGTGTCTGGTTGGTAGAGAGGAGGGTGTCTGGTTGTAGAGAGGAGGGTGTCTGGTTGGTAGAGATGAAGGTGTCTGGTTGGTAGAGATGAAGGTGTCTGGTTGTAGAGAGGAGGGTGTCTGGTTGGTGGAGAGGAAGGTGTCTGGTTGTAGAGAGGAATGTGTCTGGTTGGTAGAGAGGAGGGTGTCTGGTTGGTAGACATGAAGGTGTCTGGTTGGTAGAGATGAAGGTGTCTGGTTGGTAGAGAGGAAGGTGTCTGGTTGGTGGAGATGAAGGTGTCTGGTTGGTGGAGAGGAGGGTGTCTGGTTGGTAGAGAGGAAGGTGTTTGGTTGTAGAGAGGAGGGTGTCTGGTTGGTAGAGAGGAGGGTGTCTGGTTGGTAGAGAGGAGGATGTCTGGTTGGTAGAGAGGAGGGTGTCTGGTTGGTGGAGATGAAGGTGTCTGGTTGGTGGAGATGAAGGTGTCTGGTTGGTAGAGAGGAGGGTGTCTGGTTGGTAGAGAGGGGGTGTCTGGTTGGTAGAGAGGGTGTCTGGTTGGTGGAGAGTAGGGTGTCTGATTGGTAGAGAGGAGGGTGTCTGGTTGGTGGAGATGAAGGTGTCTGGTTGGTAGAGAGGAGTGTGTCTGGTTGGTAGAGAGGAGGGTGTCTGGTTGGTAGAGATGAAGGTGTCTGGTTGGTGGAGATGAAGGTGTCTGGTTGGTAGAGAGGAGGGTGTCTGGTTGTAGAGAGGAGGGTGTCTGGTTGGTAGAGAGGAGGGTGTCTGGTTGGTAGAGAGGAGGGTTTCTGGTTGGTGGAGATGAAGGTGTCTGGTTGGTAAAGAAGGTGTCTGGTTGGCAAATATGTTGGTGTCTGGTTGGTAGAGATGAAGGTGTCTGGTTGGTAGAGAGGAGGGTGTCTGGTTGGTAGAGAGGAGGGTGTCTGGTTGGTAGAGAGGAGGGTGTCTGGTTGGTAGAGAGGGTGTCTGGTTGGTAGAGATAAAGGTGTCTGGTTGTAGAGAGGAGGGTGTCTGGTTGGTAGAGATGAGGGTGTCTGGTTGGTGGAGATGAAGGTGTCTGGTTGGTAGAGATGAAGGTGTCTGGTTGGTAGAGATGAAGGTGTCTGGTTGGTAGAGATGAAGGTGTCTGGTTGGTAGAGAGGAGGGTGTCTGGTTGGTGGAGAGGAGGGTGTCTGGTTGGTAGAGAGGAGGGTGTCTGGTTGGTAGAGAGGAGGGTATCTGGTTGGTAGAGAGGAGGGTGTCTGGTTGGTAGAGAGGAGGGTGTCTGGTTGGTAGAGATGAAGGTGTCTGGTTGGGAGAGAGGAAGGTGTCTGGTTGGTAGAGATGAAGGTGTCTGGTTGGTGGAGATGAAGGTGTCTGGTTGGTAGAGAGGAGGGTGTCTGGTTGGTAGAGAGGAGGGTGTCTGGTTGGTAGAGAGGAGGGTGTCTGGTTGGTAGAGATGAAGGTGCCTGGTTGGTAGAGAGGAGGGTGTCTGGTTGGAAGAGAGGAGGGTGTCTGGTTGGTAGAGAGGGTGTCTGGTTGGTGGAGAGGAGGGTGTCTGGTTGTAGAGAGGAAGGTGTCTGGTTGTAGAGAGGAGGGTGTCTGGTTGGTAGAGAGGAGGGTGTCTGGTTGGTAGCGATGAAGGTGTCTGGTTGGTGGAGAGGAGGGTGTCTGGTTGTAGAGAGGAAGGTGTCTGGTTGTAGAGAGGAGGGTGTCTGGTTGGTAGAGATGAAGGTGTCTGGTTGGTAGAGATCAAGGTGTCTAGTTGGTAAAGAAGGTGTCTGGTTGGCAAATATGTTGGTGTCTGGTTGGTAGAGATGAAGGTGTCTGGTTGGTAGAGAGGAGGGTGTCTGGTTGGTAGAGAGGAGGGTGTCTGGTTGGTAGAGAGGAGGGTGTCTGGTTGGTAGAGAGGGTGTCTGGTTGGTAGAGATGAAGGTGTCTGGTTGTAGAGAGGAGGGTGTCTGGTTGGTAGAGATGAGGGTGTCTGGTTGGTGAAGATGAAGGTGTCTGGTTGGTAGAGATGAAGGTGTCTGGTTGGTAGAGATGAAGGTGTCTGGTTGGTGGAGAGGAGGGTGTCTGGTTGGTAGAGAGGAGGGTATCTGGTTGGTAGAGAGGAGGGTGTCTGGTTGGTAGAGAGGAGGGTGTCTGGTTGGTAGAGATGAAGGTGTCTGGTTCTAGAGAGAGGGTGTCTGGTTGGTAGAGATGAAGGTGTCTGGTTGGTAGAGATGAAGGTGTCTGGTTGGTAGAGATGAAGGTGTCTGGTTGGTAGAGATGAAGGTGTCTGGTTGGTAGAGAGGAGGGTGTCTGGTTGGTGGAGAGGAAGGTGTCTGGTTGGTAGACATGAAGGTGTCTGGTTGATAGAGATGAAGGTGTCTGGTTGGTAGAGAGGAAGGTGTCTGGTTGGTGGAGATGAAGGTGTCTGGTTGGTGGAGAGGAGGGTGTCTGGTTGGTAGAGATGAAGGTGTCTGGTTGTAGAGAGGAGGGTGTCTGTTTGGTAGAGAGGAGGGTGTCTGGTTGGTAGAGAGGAGGATGTCTGGTTGGTAGAGAGGAGGGTGTCTGGTTGGTGGAGATGAAGATGTCTGGTTGGTAGAGAGGAGGGTGTCTGGTTGGTAGAGAGGGGGGTGTCTGGTTGGTAGAGAGGGTGTCTGGTTGGTGGAGAGTAGGGTGTCTGGTTGGTAGAGAGGAGGGTGTCTGGTTGGTGGAGATGAAGGTGTCTGGTTGGTAGAGAGGAGTGTGTCTGGTTGGTAGAGAGGAGGGTGTCTGGTTGGTAGAGATGAAGGTGTCTGGTTGGTGGAGATGAAGGTGTCTGGTTGGTAGAGAGGAGGGTGTCTGGTTGTAGAGAGGAGGGTGTCTGGTTGGTAGAGAGGAGGGTGTCTGGTTGGTAGAGAGGAGGGTTTCTGGTTGGTGGAGATGAAGGTGTCTGGTTGGTAGAGATGAAGGTGTCTGTTTGTAGAGAGGAGGGTGTCTGGTTGGTGGAGAGGAAGGTGTCTGGTTGTAGAGAGGAAGGTTTCTGGTTGGTAGAGAGGAGGGTGTCTGGTTGGTAGAGATGAAGGTGTCTGGTTGGTAGAGATGAAGGTGTCTGGTTGTAGAGAGGAGGGTGTCTGGTTGGTGGAGAGGAAGGTGTCTGGTTGTAGAGAGGAAGGTGTCTGGTTGGTGGAGAGGAAGGTGTCTGGTTGGTGGAGAGGAGGGTGTCTGGTTGGTAGAGAGGAGGGTGTCTGGTTGTAGAGAGGAGGGTGTCTGGTTGGTAGAGATGAAGGTGTCTGGTTGGTAGAGATGAAGGTGTCTGGTTGTAGAGAGGAGGGTGTCTGGTTGGTGGAGAGGAAGGTGTCTGGTTGTAGAGAGGAAGGTGTCTGGTTGTAGAGAGGAAGGTGTCTGGTTGGTAGAGAGGAGGGTGTCTGGTTGGTAGACATGAAGGTGTCTGGTTGGTAGAGATGAAGGTGTCTGGTTGGTAGAGAGGAAGGTGTCTGGTTGGTGGAGATGAAGGTGTCTGGTTGGTGGAGAGGAG
The DNA here is from genome assembly GCF_023373465.1 of Oncorhynchus keta. Lineage (NCBI taxonomy): Eukaryota > Metazoa > Chordata > Actinopteri > Salmoniformes > Salmonidae > Oncorhynchus > Oncorhynchus keta. The sequence continues at coordinate 5,132 of NW_026286480.1, read as the reverse complement.
GGTGTCTGGTTGGTAGAGATGAAGGTGTCTGGTTGTAGAGAGGAGGGTGTCTGTTTGGTAGAGAGGAGGGTGTCTGGTTGGTAGAGAGGAGGATGTCTGGTTGGTAGAGAGGAGGGTGTCTGGTTGGTGGAGATGAAGATGTCTGGTTGGTAGAGAGGAGGGTGTCTGGTTGGTAGAGAGGGGGGTGTCTGGTTGGTAGAGAGGGTGTCTGGTTGGTGGAGAGTAGGGTGTCTGGTTGGTAGAGAGGAGGGTGTCTGGTTGGTGGAGATGAAGGTGTCTGGTTGGTAGAGAGGAGTGTGTCTGGTTGGTAGAGAGGAGGGTGTCTGGTTGGTAGAGATGAAGGTGTCTGGTTGGTGGGAGATGAAGGTGTCTGGTTGGTAGAGAGGAGGGTGTCTGGTTGTAGAGAGAGGGTGTCTGGTTGGTAGAGAGGAGGGTGTCTGGTTGGTAGAGAGGAGGGTTTCTGGTTGGTGGAGATGAAGGTGTCTGGTTGGTAAAGAAGGTGTCTGGGTTGGCAAATATGTTGGTGTCTGGTTGGTAGAGATGAAGGTGTCTGGTTGGTAGAGAGGAGGGTGTCTGGTTGGTAGAGGGAGGTGTCTGGTTGGTAGAGAGGAGGGTGTCTGGTTGGTAGAGAGGGTGTCTGGTTGGTAGAGATGAAGGTGTCTGGTTGTAGAGAGGAGGGTGTCTGGTTGGTAGAGATGAGGGTGTCTGGTTGGTGGAGATGAAGGTGTCTGGTTGGTAGAGATGAAGGTGTCTGGTTGGTAGAGAGGAAGGTGTCTGGTTGGTAGAGATGAAGGTGTCTGGTTGGTAGAGAGGAGGTGTCTGGTTGGTGGAGAGGAGGGTGTCTGGTTGGTAGAGAGGAGGGTGTCTGGTTGGTAGAGAGGAGGGTATCTGGTTGGTAGAGAGGAGGGTGTCTGGTTGGTAGAGAGAGGGTGTCTGGTTGGTAGAGATGAAGGTGTCTGGTTGGGAGAGAGGAAGGTGTCTGGTTGGTAGAGATGAAGGTGTCTGGTTGGTAGAGATGAAGGTGTCTGGTTGGTAGAGAGGAGGGTGTCTGGTTGGTAGAGAGAGGAGGGTGTCTGGTTGGTAGAGAGGAGGGTGTCTGGTTGGTAGAGATGAAGGTGCCTGGTTGGTAGAGAGGAGGGTGTCTGGTTGGAAGAGAGGAGGGTGTCTGGTTGGTAGAGAGGGTGTCTGGTTGGTGGAGAGGAGGGTGTCTGGTTGTAGAGAGGAAGGTGTCTGGTTGTAGAGAGGTGTCTGGTTGGTAGAGAGGAGGGTGTCTGGTTGGTAGCGATGAAGGTGTCTGGTTGGTGGAGAGGAGGGTGTCTGGTTGTAGAGAGGAAGGTGTCTGGTTGTAGAGAGGAGGGTGTCTGGTTGGTAGAGATGAAGGTGTCTGGTTGGTAGAGATGAAGGTGTCTGGTTGGTAGAGATGAAGGTGTCTGGTTGGTAGAGATGAAGGTGTCTGGTTGGTAGAGAGGAGGGTGTCTGGTTGGTGGAGAGGAAGGTGTCTGGTTGGTAGACATGAAGGTGTCTGGTTGGTAGAGATGAAGGTGTCTGGTTGGTAGAGAGGAAGGTGTCTGGTTGGTGGAGATGAAGGTGTCTGGTTGGTGGAGAGGAGGGTGTCTGGTTGGTAGAGATGAAGGTGTCTGGTTGTAGAGAGGAGGGTGTCTGTTTGGTAGAGAGGAGGGTGTCTGGTTGGTAGAGAGGAGGATGTCTGGTTGGTAGAGAGGAGGGTGTCTGGTTGGTGGAGATGAAGATGTCTGGTTGGTAGAGAGGAGGGTGTCTGGTTGGTAGAGAGGGGGTGTCTGGTTGGTAGAGAGGGTGTCTGGTTGGTAGAGAGGGTGTCTGGTTGGTGGAGAGTAGGGTGTCTGGTTGGTAGAGAGAAGGGTGTCTGGTTGGTGGAGATGAAGGTGTCTGGTTGGTAGAGAGGAGTGTGTCTGGTTGGTAGAGAGGAGGGTGTCTGGTTGGTACAGATGAAGGTGTCTGGTTGGTGGAGATGAAGGTGTCTGGTTGGTAGAGAGGAGGTGTCTGGTTGTAGAGAGGAGGGTGTCTGGTTGGTAGAGAGGAGGGTGTCTGGTTGGTAGAGAGGAGGGTTTCTGGTTGGTGGAGATGAAGGTGTCTGGTTGGTAGAGATGAAGGTGTCTGTTTGTAGAGAGGAGGGTGTCTGGTTGGTGGAGAGGAAGGTGTCTGGTTGTAGAGAGGAAGGTTTCTGGTTGGTAGAGAGGAGGGTGTCTGGTTGGTAGAGATGAAGGTGTCTGGTTGGTGGAGAGGAAGGTGTCTGGTTGTAGAGAGGAAGGTGTCTGGTTGGTGGAGAGGAAGGTGTCTGGTTGGTGGAGAGGAGGGTGTCTGGTTGGTAGAGAGGAGGGTGTCTGGTTGTAGAGAGGAGGGTGTCTGGTTGGTAGAGATGAAGGTGTCTGGTTGGTAGAGATGAAGGTGTCTGGTTGTAGAGAGGAGGGTGTCTGGTTGGTGGAGAGGAAGGTGTCTGGTTGTAGAGAGGAAGGTGTCTGGTTGGTAGAGAGCAGGGTGTCTGGTTGGTAGAGATGAAGGTGTCTGGTTGGTTGAGATGAAGGTGTCTGGTTGTTGAGAGGAAGGTGTCTGGTTGTTGAGAGGAAGGTGTCTGGTTGGTAGAGATGAAGGTGTCTGGGTGGTAGAGAGGAGGGTGTCTGGTTGGTGGAGAGGAAGGTGTCTGGTTGGTAGACATTAAGGTGTCTGTTTGGTAGAGAGGAAGGTGTCTGGTTGGTGGAGATGAAGGTGTCTGGTTGGTGGAGAGGAGGGTGTCTGGTTGGTAGAGATGAAGGTGTCTGGTTGTAGAGAGGAGGGTGTCTGGTTGGTAGAGAGGAGGGTGTCTGGTTGGTGGAGAGGAGGGTGTCTGGTTGGTAGAGAGGAGTGTCTGGTTGGTAGAGGTGTCTGGTTGGTGGAGGAGGGTGTCTGGTTGGTAGAGAGGAGGGTGTCTGGTTGGTGGAGATGAAGGTGTCTGGTTGGTAGAGAGGAGGGTGTCTGGTTGGTAGAGAGGAGGGTGTCTGGTTGGTAGAGATGAAGGTGTCTGGTTGGTGGAGATGAAGGTGTCTGGTTGGTAGAGAGGAGGGTGTCTGGTTGTAGAGAGGAGGGTGTCTGGTTGGTAGAGAGGAGGGTGTCTGGTTGGTAGAGAGGAGGGTGTCTGGTTGGTGGAGATGAAGGTGTCTGGTTGGTGGAGAGGAAGGTGTCTGGTTGGTGGAGAGGAGGGTGTCTGGTTGGTGGAGAGGAAGGTGTCTGGTTGTAGAGAGGAAGGTGTCTCGTTGGTAGAGAGGAGGGTGTCTGGTTGGTAGAGAGGAGGGTGTCTGGTTGGTAGAGAGCTAGGGTGTCTGGTTGGTAGAGAGGAGGGTGTCTGGTTGGTGGAGATGAAGGTGTCTGGTTGGTAGAGAGGAGGGTGTCTGGTTGTAGAGATGAAGGTGTCTGGTTGGTAGAGATGAAGGTGTCTGGTTGTAGAGAGGAGGGTGTCTGGTTGGTGGAGAGGAAGGTGTGTGGTTGTAGAGAGGAAGGTGTCTGGTTGGTAGAGAGGAGGTGTCTGGTTGGTAGAGATGAAGGTGTCTGGTTGTAGAGAGGTGGGTGTCTGGTTGGTGGAGAGGAAGGTGTCTGGTTGGTGGAGAGGAAGGTGTCTGGTTGGTAGAGATGAAGGTGACTGGTTGTAGAGAGGTGGGTGTCTGGTTGGTGGAGAGGAAGGTGTCTGGTTGGTGGAGAGGAAGGTGTCTGGTTGGTGGAGAGGAAGGTGTCTGGTTGGTAGAGAGGAGGGTGTCTGGTTGTAGAGAGGAAGGTGTCTGGTTGGTAGAGATGAAGGTGTCTGGTTGGTAGAGATGAAGGTGTCTGGTTGTAGAGAGGAGGGTGTCTGGTTGGTGGAGAGGAAGGTGTCTGGTTGTAGAGAGGAAGGTGTCTGGTTGGTAGAGAGGAGGGTGTCTGGTTGGTAGAGATGAAGGTGTCTGGTTGGTAGAGATGAAGGTGTCTGGTTGGTGGAGATGAAGGTGTCTGGTTGGTGGAGGTGAAGGTGTCTGGTTGGTGGAGAGGAAGGTGTCTGGTTGTTGAGAGGAAGGTGTCTGGTTGTTGAGAGGAAGGTGTCTGGTTGGTAGAGATGAAGGTGTCTGGTTGTAGAGATGAAGGTGTCTGGTTTGTAGAGATGAAGGTGTCTGGTTGGTAGAGAGGAGGGTGTCTGGTTGGTAGAGAGGAGGGTGTCTGGTTGGTAGAGAGGAGGGTGTCTGGTTGGTAGAGAGGAGGGTGTCTGGTTGGTAGAGATGAAGGTGTCTGGTTGGTAGAGATGAAGGTGTCTGGTTGGTAGAGATGAAGGTGTCTGGTTGGTGGAGAGGAAGGTGTCTGGTTGGTAGAGATGAAGGTGTCTGGTTGGTAGAGAGGAGGGTGTCTGGTTGGTAGAGTGGAGGGTGTCTTGTTGGTAGAGATGAAGGTGTCTGGTTGGTAGAGATGACGGTGTCTGGTTGGTGGAGATGAAGGTGTCTGGTTGGTGGAGATGAAGGTGTCTGGTTGGTAGAGAGGAGGGTGTCTGGTTGGTTGAGAGGAAGGTGTCTGGTTGGTAGAGATGAAGGTGTCTGGTTGTAGAGATGAAGGTGTCTGGTTGGTAGAGAGGAAGGTGTCTGGTTGGTAGAGATGAAGGTGTCTGGTTGGTAGACAAGGTGTCTGGTTGGTAGAGATGAAGGTGTCTGGTTGGTAGAGTGTCTGGTTGGTAGAGAGGAGGGTGTCTGGTTGGTGGAGAGGAGGGTGTCTGGTTGGTAGAGATGAAGGTGTCTGGTTGGTAGAGATGAAGGTGTCTGGTTGGTAGAGATGAAGATGCCTGGTTGGTAGAGATGAAGGTGTCTGGTTGTAGAGATGAAGGTGTCTGGTTGGTAGAGAGGAAGGTGTCTGGTTGGTAGAGAGGGTGTCTGGTTGTAGAGAGGAGGGTGTCTGGTTGTAGAGAGGAGGGTGTCTGGTTGTAGAGATGAAGGTGTCTGGTTGTAGAGAGGAGGGTGTCTGGTTGGTAGAGATGAAGGTGTCTGGTTGGTAGAGAGGAGGGTGTCTGGTTGGTAGAGAGGAGGGTGTCTGGTTGGTAGAGATGAAGGTGTCTGGTTGGTAGAGAGGAGGGTGTCTGGTTGGTAGAGATGAAGGTGTCTGGTTGGTGGAGA
>NW_026286479.1:0-16005 GCF_023373465.1 Oncorhynchus keta | reverse complement strand
TGTGTCCTGAGCTGAGGTGTTGTGTCCTGAGCCTGAGGTGTTGTGTTGTGTCCTGTGTTGTGTCCTGAGCTGAGGTGTTGTGTCCTCCCCTGCTGGTGGACACGAGGAGATCAGGGGGCTTCTTTCCACAGGTCTCTGGTTTATTTCATTGCAGTTACTCTTCTCTTCCTTATAGTTTCTTAATGTTTGGTATCTGTTTTGATATTTACATTTACATTAGTGGTACATATAGAGGAGACTGGGACAGGCCTTTCTCCAGTATTAACACTAAAGCTCACCACACCTCCTCCTCCTCCTAACTCACGATGGAGGTATAGGACTAGAATAACGTCATCAGGCCTTATCAATCAATCAACCAATCAATTCATCAATCAATAGATTATTATATATGACCCTCTACACACTTCGTACCCTGTATGTCCCCATAATATGAACGAGAGAAGGAGAGGAGATTGAGAGTCAGCACAAAAAACAGTCCAGCTCAACAACAACCCCTCAACCAGACCCGGAGAGCTGAAGGTGGAGAGAAACATGTCTGCAACTGTAGACAAGCAGTAGAGAGGGAACAGACTGCTGGAGGAGGGGAACAGACTGCTGGAGGAGGGGAACAGACTGCTGGAGGAGAGGAACAGACTGCTGGAGGAGAGGAACAGACTGCTGGAGGAGGGAACAGACTGCTGGAGGAGAGGAACAGACTGCTGGAGGAGGGAACAGACTGCTGGAGGAGGGAACAGACTGCTGGAGGAGAGGAACAGACTGCTGGAGGAGAGGAACAGACTGACTGGAGGAGAGGAACAGACTGCTGGAGGAGAGGAACAGACTGCTGGAGGAGAGGAACAGACTGCTGGAGGAGAGGAACAGACTGTCTTGTGACAGAGAACAGCCCATTAGAGGTGGCCATGTGATCCTGCACATGCTTGTCACATGTGTATACATGCACATGTGTGTTTACATGCACATGTGTGTTTACATGCACATGTGTGTTTACATGCACATGTGTGTTTACATGCACATGTGTGTTTACATGCATCTGTCTATCCAATATTATCATGATTTGTTATCAGGGATATTATACTTTAGTAACCCACAATGACCTGGTTTTGTTAAAGTCGAACAATGACATTATGTTCCATATTCCTACAGATACCTTATAACTGGAGATGACTTCAAAACGGTTGCCTACAGTTACCGTGTAGGACACTGCAAGGTCGGGTGACCAGGACACTGCAAGGTCGGGTGACCAGGGCACTGCACGGTCGGGTGACCAGGGCACTGCACGGTCGGGTGACCAGGGCACTGCACGGTCGGGTGACCAGGGCACTGCACGGTCGGGTGACCAGGGCACTGCACGGTCGGGTGACCAGGGCACTGCACGGTCGGGTGACCAGGGCACTGCACGGTCGGGTGACCAGGGCACTGCACGGTCGGGTGACCAGGGCACTGCACGGTCGGGTGACCAGGGCACTGCAAGGTTGGGTGACCAGGGCCATCTGGGACTGTCTCCTGGGGGATTTCAGGTGTGTGCAGGCTACCTGTGTCCTGCGTAACTTCATGAGGATGGACACGAGGACCAGGAGAGGATCTGCAGCTCGCCGCCGTGTCCCAGAGGGGAAGTCTGCTGCTCTGCAGGATGTTTCATGGATGGGATCCAACAACACAGGAAGAGGCAATCCGGGTGCAGGAGATCTTCACCTCCTACTTCTTTGAAGAGGGTGCTGTTTCCTGGCAACACCATAGACTACACTATGCACAACCAAAGGCTCTTTGAAGAGCCATTCACATTGCAATAAGACTATTCTTTCATTTACTTGACTATGTCAACTGCAGTTATTCAATTCCCAGTTTCTTTCAATTTCTCAGGTAAGGGTGCTGTTTAGGTAAGGGTGCTGTTTAGGTAAGGGTGCTGTTTAGGTAAGGGTGCTGTTTAGGTAAGGGTGCTGTTTAGGTAAGGGTGCTGTTTAGGTAAAGGTGCTGTTTAGGTAAAGGTGCTGTTTAGATAAAGGTGCTGTTTAGGTAAAATTTGAAAAAAATGTAGAACTGTTAGACACCCTATAACCCACACCTACCCACTCATATATCAATCTGATTGATGGATTGTGTTGTGCAGTAAGCAGGCTCAGGTGTATAACTGTGGCTTCTTCCACCTTCAAAGAATAGGCAAGAGGGCCAACCATGGAGAATAGGCAAGAGGGCCAACCATGGAGAATAGGCAAGAGGGCCAACCATGGAGAATAGGCAAGAGGGCCAACCATGGAGAATAGGCAAGAGGGCCAACCATGGAGAATAGGCAAGAGGGCCAACCATGGAGAATAGGCAAGAGGGCCAACCATGGAGAATAGGCAAGAGGGCCAACCATGGAGAATAGGCAAGAGGGCCAACCATGGAGAATAGGCAAGAGGGCCAACCATGGAGAATAGGCAAGAGGGCCAACCATGGAGAATAGGCAAGAGGGCCAACCATGGAGAATAGGCAAGAGGGCCAACCATGGAGAATAGGCAAGAGGGCCAACCATGGAGAATAGGCAAGAGGGCCAACCATGGAGAATAGGCAAGAGGGCCAACCATGGAGAATAGGCAATAATAACCCCCTTGTTGTATGATGAAGCTGTAAAGTATCAAAGTCACATTTCGCTTGTTTGCCAATGTATGCCGTTTAAATGCGGTGCCAAACATTGGGATACGGGACACAAGCAGGGATGATGGGTGCAATCTAGAGATGAGATAGTTGATGTGTCAGCAGTGGGCACAGAAAATGACTGTTTCAATCGGACAGGAATTGCATTTTGTTAGAGATTGCTTGACTGACAACAAATTGTCGCGACATTTGTGAAAAACTGAATCGATTTTGTTTGGAACAAAACGTAGATTGCTTAGGGCTGACAAGATAAAGGGGAAGGAGATTGGATCAACACATTGTCTCCGTGTCCCGAGATCAATCCCTTTCTGAAGACCTGATTGCTGCTTAAAATTCTTTCTAAAATGGCAAACAAATTAACATTTCTATCGTAACACTAGATATTTTAACATCAAAGTTAAGAAACCGCTTGTCTCAACCTTGATTCAGTGTAATTTTGCATATGCCTGCGCTGCTTGGTATAGTGGGCTATCAAAAAAGCTGAACAAGAGAATGCAGGTCATGCAAAATAATGTTATCAGGTATATGCTGAATATCTTCCCTAGGACCCACATAATGTTATCGGGTATATGCTGAATATCTTCTCTAGGACCCACATAATGTTATCTGGTATATGCTGAATGTTCCCCCTCCCCCTCTAGGACCTACATAATGTTATCGGGTATATGCTGAATATCTTCCCTAGGACCCACATAATGTTATCTGGTATATGCTGAATGTCTTCCCCCCTAGGACCCACATAATGTTATCGGGTATATGCTGAATATCTTCCCTAGGACCCACATAATGTTATCTGGTATATGCTGAATGTCCCCCCCCCTACATAATGTTATCTGGTATATGCTGAATATCTTCCCTAGGACCCACATAATGTTATCTGGTATATGCTGAATATCTTCCCTAGGACCCACATAATGTTATCTGGTATATGCTGAATGTCCCCCCCCTAGGACCTACATAATGTTATCGGGTATATGCTGAATATCTTCCCTAGGACCCACATAATGTTATCGGGTATATGCTGAATATCTTCCCTAGGACCTACATAATGTTATCTGGTATATGCTGAATATCTTCCCTAGGACCCACATAATGTTATCTGGTATATGCTGAATGTCTTCCCCCCACATAATGTTATCTGGTATATGCTGAATGTCTTCCCTAGGACCCACATAATGTTATCTGGTATATGCTGAATGTCTTCCCCCACATAATGTTGATATGCCCCCCTAACATAATGTTATCTGGTATATGCTGAATGTCCCCCCCCACATAATGTTATCTGGTATATGCTGAATGTCCCCCCCCCCACATAATGTTATCTGGTATATGCTGAATGTCTTCCCTAGGACCCACATAATGTTATCAGTTATCTGAATATCTTCCTAGGACCCATATGCTGAATGTCCCCCAACATAATGTTATCTGGTATATGCTGAATGTCTTCCCTAGGACCCAACATAATGTTATCTGGTATATGCTGAATGTCCCCCCCCACATAATGTTATCTGGTATATGCTGAATGTTCCCCCCCCACATAATGTTATCTGGTATATGCTGAATGTCCCCCCCCCCACATAATGTTATCTGGTATATGCTGAATGTCCCCCCTAGGACCCACATAATGTTATCAGGTATATGCTGAATGTCTTCCCCTCCCCCCAACATAATGTTATCAGGTATATGCTGAATGTATCTTCCCCCCCCCAACATAATGTTATCTGGTATATGCTGAATGTCCCCCCTAGGACCCCCCCAACATAATGTTATCTGGTATATGCTGAATGTCCCCCCCCTAGGACCTACATAATGTTATCAGGTATATGCTGAATATCTTCCCTAGGACCCACATAATGTTATCAGGTATATGCTGAATATCTTCCCTAGGACCCACATAATGTTATCAGGTATATGCTGAATATCTTCCCTAGGACCTACATAATGTTATCTGGTATATGCTGAATATCTTCCCTAGGACCCACATAATGTTATCGGGTATATGCTGAATGTCTCCCCCTAGGACCTACATAATGTTATCAGGTATATGCTGAATATCTTCCCTAGGACCCACATAATGTTATCGGGTATATGCTGAATATCTTCCCTAGGACCTACATAATGTTATCTGGTATATGCTGAATATCTTCCCTAGGACCCACATAATGTTATCGGGTATATGCTGAATGTCCCCCTAGGACCTACATAATGTTATCGGGTATATGCTGAATATCTTCCCTAGGACCCACATAATGTTATCGGGTATATGCTGAATATCTTCCCTAGGACCCACATAATGTTATCTGGTATATGCTGAATGTTATCCCCCCCCACATAATGTTATCTGGTATATGCTGAATGTCTTCCCCCAACATAATGTTATCTGGTATATGCTGAATGTCCCCCCCACATAATGTTATCTGGTATATGCTGAATGTCCCCCCCCACATAATGTTATCTGGTATATGCTGAATGTCTTCCCCCCAACATAATGTTATCTGGTATATGCTGAATGTCCCCTAGGACCCACATAATGTTATCTGGTATATGCTGAATGTCCCCCTAGGACCCCCCTAACATAATGTTATCTGGTATATGCTGAATGTCCCCCCCAACATAATGTTATCTGGTATATGCTGAATGTCCCCCCTCCCCCAACATAATGTTATCTGGTATATGCTGAATGTCCGTCCCTCCCCACATAATGTTATCTGGTATATGCTGAATGTCTCCCCCCCAACATAATGTTATCTGGTATATGCTGAATGTCCCCCCCCAACATAATGTTATCTGGTATATGCTGAATGTCCCCCCCCAACATAATGTTATCTGGTATATGCTGAATGTTCCCCCTAGGACCCACATAATGTTATCTGGTATATGCTGAATGTCCCCCCCAACATAATGTTATCTGGTATATGCTGAATGTCCCCCCCCAACATAATGTTATCTGGTATATGCTGAATGTCCCCCCCCCACATAATGTTATCTGGTATATGCTGAATGTCCCCCCCCAACATAATGTTATCTGGTATATGCTGAATGTCCCCCCCCCCAACATAATGTTATCTGGTATATGCTGAATGTCCCCCCCAGGACCTACATAATGTTATCAGGTATATGCTGAATATCTTCCCTAGGACCCACATAATGTTATCAGGTATATGCTGAATATCTTCCCTAGGACCCACATAATGTTATCAGGTATATGCTGAATATCTTCCCTAGGACCCACATAATGTTATCAGGTATATTTACATTTACATTACATTTAAGTCATTATATGCTGAATGTTATCCAGAGCGACCCACATAATTGGTGCATACACCTTATGACAACCAGTGTTATCAGCCACTTGCATCTAAATCTTGTTGGGGGTGAGAAGGGGGTGAGAAGGACCCACATAATGTTATCCTTATGCTGAATACCCTATCCCTAGGTATTCCATAATGTTATCTGGTATATGCTGAATGTCTCCGGAAGGTGGTGATTGACTCCGCTGTCCTGGCGTCATAATGTTAGTTTGCTGAATCCACCCCCTAATGGGGGAATGTCCAACATAATGTTATCGAATGCTGTTTTGACTGGGCTGAGTTATCTGGTATATGCTGAATATCTTCCTAGGACAGTAATGTTATCAGGGTATATGCTGAATGCAGGCCAGTTATCTGGTGGATGCTGAATGTCCCCTAGGCCCTAATGTTATCAGGTGTATGCTGAATATCTTCCTGACCAGAGCCTGGAGGTACTGAGGTGCCGTCCCCTCACATAATGCTATCGTAGGCGAGCACCATGGTCTTGTTATCGGATGCCTTCAACTAATGTTATCAGGTATATGCGGAGGAGCGGGGTGACATAGAGAATCTGGGAAGGCTGAATGTCACCAGACATAATGTTATCTGGTATATGCTGAATGAGTTGTAATGTTATCTGGCATATGCTGAATGCCCAGCCAACAGCGAGTTGCAGTAATCAAGACGGGAGATGACAAGTGCCTGGATTATGGACCTGCGCCCCAACATAATGTTATCTGTGCTGAGGCAGGGTAATGTTACTCTGCGCTGATGTTGTCCCTAGGACCCAGAGCATGAACCTATCAGGTATATGCTGAATGACACCGCCTAATGTTATGTTATGCTGAGAACGTCATAATGTTATCCAGGATCACGCTGAATGTTCTTAGCGCTATCTGGGAGGAGGACACAATGGATCTGTCAACCGTGATGGCGAGATCATGGAATCGGGCAGTCCTGTCCCCCCTAAGAATGTTATCCGTCTATGCTGAATGTTCAGCATAATGTTAGGTGGTGATCCGTCATCCACACTGATATGTCTGCCAGACATAATGTTAGAGTATATGCTGAATGTCCCTAGCCACCTGGTCATCAGAAGGGGGAAATAATGTTATCTGTGTGTCGTCTAATGTTATCATATGCTGAATGATCCCCCCCAACATGTGAGGTTATGACAGAGCCAATAATGTTATCTTGGTGTATAGCGAGAATAAGAGAGGGCCTAGAACAGAGCCCTGGGGGACACCAGTGGTGAGAGCTGGTGAGGAGACAGATTCCCCCCCACCTGGTTATCTGGAGCTGAATGTCCCAACATAATGTTATCTGGTATATGCTGAATGTCCAAGCGTGGGCCCCCAGATGCCCAACATAATGGTGGTATATGCTGAGGATCTGATGGTTCACAGTATCGAAGGCAGCCGATAGGTCATAATGTTATGAGGTATATGCAATATCTTCCCTAGGACCTACATAATGTTATCAGGTATATGCTGAATATCGCCCCATGATACAGATATGAGCAGTCTCAGTTGAATGGATGTTATCATAATGTGAATGCACCCAATTTGTTATCGGTATATGCTGAATAAGACCTGCAAATGTTACTTAAATGTAAATGTAAATGTAATGACTAGTCTTGAAACCTGACTGATTTGGATCAAGAAGGTCGCTCTGAGAGAGATAGCGGTGTCCCCCTAGAGCTGGCCATAGGAATATCTTCACGCATAATGTTATCAGGTAGAGAAAAGAATATCTTCCCTAGACCCACATAATGTTATCTGTATATGCTGAATATCGGAGGGATCATAATGTTATTTATATGCTGAATGTGCAACTCTCGTTATCTATATGCTGAATATCTTGAAGACGGGATAATATCTTCCGGTCAGGGATGAGTTGATGAGCTGAGGTGAGGTAAGGGAGAAGGTCTCCGGAAATGGTCCCTAGAAGATAATGTTATCAGGTATATGGAATATCAAGGACCTACATTGTTATCTGGTATATGGAATATCTTCCTAGGCCGTCATAAGACGAGATTTCATCTGGACCCAGAGGGGAGAAAGAGGTCAATGTTATCAGGTATATGCTGAATATCTTCCTTTGACCCAGCATAATGTTATCTGGTATATGGAATGTCTTCCCCTAGACCTTCATAATGTTATCAAAATGGTGCTGAAGTCACCTGGACAGAGAGGGAGGAGGGGGGATTCAGGAGGGAGGAGAAGGTGGCAAAGAGCTTCCTAGGGTTAGAGGCAGATGCTTGGAATTTAGTTATCTGGTATATGCTGAATGGCTTTAGCAGCAGAGACAGAGGAGGAAATAATGTTATCGGAGTAAAGGATGCTGAATGTCCGCAGGGACCCTCCATTGTTATCTGGTATATGCTGAATGTCCCTTTCTGTGAGCCTGGCATATGCTGAATCGTCCCCCCAACATAATGTTATCGGGAGGGGAATGTCCGAGCCGGCCTAATGTTATCTGGTACATGCTGAAGTCAACAGGTTATCTGCCCTAAGGAGGAGATAATGTTATCTGGTATATGCTGAATGTTCCCCCAGGACATAATGTTATCTGGTAATGTTGAATGCAGAGGGAAGAGATGATAGGATGGAAGAGGATAATGTTATCTGGGGATGCTGAATATCTTCCCTAGGACCCAACATAATGTTATCTGGTATATGCTGAATACCATCCGAGTAATGGCAGGTATGGGAAGTGTAATGGATGAGAGCTGAATGGAAATAATGTTATCAGGTATATGCTGAATGTAGTCTGACTTGGAGGGAGTTGCAATGATGTTATCTGGAAGAATGTCAGCCCCCATCATAATGTTATCTGGTCATATGCTGAATGTGCCTGCCTTGAATGTTATCTGGTATATGCTGAATGTCCCCCCAAAAGAGGTAGAGGAATGGAAATAATGATCAGATATGCTGAATGAGTCATAATGTTATCTGGGGATATTGAAGTCTTCCCCCGACCCATAATGTTATCTGGTATATGCTGAATGTCCTTCCCTAGGAAAGGAGCTTATCAAGGCATCAAGCTCATTGATGAACTCTCCGAGGGAACCTGGAGGGGATAAATGATATCTGATGTTAAGCTTGAAAGGGCCCCTAGGACCTAATAATGTTATCAGGTATATGCTGAATATCTTCCCTAGGACCCACATAATGTTATCAGATATATAAGGGGAGAAATGAGAGAAAGACCACTTGGGAGAGATAATGTTATCCCGGTATATGCTGAATACCCCGCTAGGACCAGATAATGTTATCAGGTATATGCTGAATATCTTCCCTAGGACCCACATAATGTTATCAGGTATATGGAATATCAGTGTTATCTGGGTATCCTGAATGTTTCCCTAGTGCCCACATAATGTTATCTGGAGGGAGGCATTATCTGATATGAATGTTCCTTGTAGGACCTACATAATGTTATCAGTTATGCTGAATATCCCCTAGACCTGGAACTTATCGTGGTATATGCTGAATATCTTCCCTGGGACCACCAGATGTTATCTGGTGGTCCAGCGCCCGCGGTGTGGAGCGTTTGTTATCTGGTCTATGCTGAATATCTTCCCTAGGAGAGAACAGGGATAGACAGACACATAGTGTTATCAGGCTACAGAAATGTCCCCCAACATAATGTTATCTGAGATTGCTGAATGACAAAGTGGACTATACGTCTCGAATGTTCAGAAAGGTAATGCTGAATACCCCCAAGAATCTTATTGACTAAAAATGATTAAAATGATACAGTACTGCTAAATAATGTTATCTGGCAGTAGCTGAATATCTTGACCCTAGGACTAATCATAATGTTATCAGGTATAGTGTGAATAGTTTCTACAGTGGTACATAATGTTATCGGGTATATGCTGAATAGCTAGCAGTGTTGTTATCGTTATGCGAATGCTTAAAAGAACGACAATAGCTGGCTATATGCTGAAATCGCCCTAGACTACATAATGTTATCTTTGAAACAAATGACTTCCCTAGGACTAGCATAATGTTATCTAGCTATATCAAATATCAAACCGTTGTACCCACAATGAAATGTTAATGAAAATGCTGAATACTACCTGACCGGGTTGTTGAATTCCCCCTAAACAGTAGATGTTATCTGGCTATGCTGTTAGCAGTTAGCTATCAGGTATATGCTGAATAGTCTCCTACGTAGGACCCACAAATGTTATCTGGTATAGCTGAACCTCAGTGAATTAAGATAATCACTCCAAGGCTACCCACACTAAACTATATGCAATATCTTCTTGGAAACAAATGTTATCAGCTATATAGCTGAATATCTAACATAATGTTATCTAATCAATATCGTTCAGTTGAGTGAATATCTTCACTAGGACCCACAGTGATGTTATCTGGTATATGCTGAATTAGCCCACATAATGTTATCAGGTTTGCTAATATCTGGGCGAATAGCAGTGAAGGCTACGTTAGGGCGACGAAATACGATAATTATGGACCCACATAATGTTATCGGGTATATGCTGAATGTTCCCCCTATGACCTACATAATGTTATCGGGTATATGCTGAATATCTTCCCTAGGACCCACATAATGTTATCGGGTATATGCTGAATATCTTCCCTAGGACCCACATAATGTTATCGGGTATATGCTGAATGTTCCCCCCCTCTAGGACCCACATAATGTTATCAGGTATATGCTGAATATCTTCCCTAGGACCCACATAATGTTATCTGGTATATGCTGAATATCTTCCCTAGGACCCACATAATGTTATCTGGTATATGCTGAATGTCTCCCCCCAACATCATGTTATCTGGTATATGCTGAATGTCCCCTAGACCCAACATAATGTTATCTGGTATATGCTGAATGTCCCCCAACATAATGTTATCTGGTATATGCTGAATGTCCCCCCCCAACATAATGTTATCTGGTATATGCTGAATGTCCCCCCCCCAACATAATGTTATCTGGTATATGCTGAATGTCCCCCCCAACATAATGTTATCTGGTATATGCTGAATGTCCCCCCCAACATAATGTTATCTGGTATATGCTGAATGTCCCCCCCAACATAATGTTATCTGGTATATGCTGAATGTCCCCCAACATAATGTTATCTGGTATATGCTGAATGTCCCCCCCCCCACATAATGTTATCAGGTATATGCTGAATGTCCCCCCTACATAATGTTATCTGGTATATGCTGAATGTCCCCCCTAGGACCTACATAATGTTATCAGGTATATGCTGAATATCTTCCCCCCCACATAATGTTATCAGGTATATGCTGAATGTCTTCCCTAGGACCCACATAATGTTATCAGGTATATGCTGAATATCTTCCCCCCTACATAATGTTATCTGGTATATGCTGAATATCCCCTAGGACCCACATAATGTTATCTGGTAATGTTATCAGGTAATGTTATGCTATGCTGAATATCTTCCCTAGGACCCACATAATGTTATCAGGTATATGCTGAATATCTTCCCTAGGACCCACATAATGTTATCAGGTATATGCTGAATATCTTCCCTAGGACCTACATAATGTTATCAGGTATATGCTGAATATCTTCCCTAGGACCCACATAATGTTATCTGGTATATGCTGAATATCCCCCCCTAGGACCTACATAATGTTATCAGGTATATGCTGAATGTCTTCCCTAGGACCCACATAATGTTATCTGGTATATGCCCCCCTAGGACCCACATAATGTTATCTGGTATATGCTGAATGTCTTCCCTAGGACCCACATAATGTTATCTGGTATATGCTGAATATCTTCCCTAGGACCCACATAATGTTATCTGGTATATGCTGAATGTCTCCCCCCCAACATAGTTATCAGGTACCTGACATAATGTTATCAGGTATATGCTGAATATCTTCCCTAGGACCCACATAATGTTATCAGGTATATGCTGAATATCTTCCCTAGGACCCACATAATGTTATCAGGTATATGCTGAATATCTTCCCTAGGACCTACATAATGTTATCTGGTATATGCTGAATATCTTCCCTAGGACCCACATAATGTTATCAGGTATATGCTGAATATCTTCCCTAGGACCCACATAATGTTATCAGGTATATGCTGAATGTCCCCCTAGGACCCACATAATGTTATCAGGTATATGCTGAATATCTTCCCTAGGACCTACATAATGTTATCAGGTATATGCTGAATGTTCCCCCTAGGACCCACATAATGTTATCTGGTATATGCTGAATATCTTCCCTAGGACCCACATAATGTTATCAGGTATATGCTGAATATCTTCCCTAGGACCTACATAATGTTATCTGGTATATGCTGAATATCTTCCCTAGGACCCACATAATGTTATCGGGTATGTGCTGAATGTCCCCCTCCCCCTAGGACCTACATAATGTTATCAGGTATATGCTGAATATCTTCCCTAGGACCCACATAATGTTATCTGGTATATGCTGAATATCTTCCCTAGGACCCACATAATGTTATCAGGTATATGCTGAATGTTCCCCCCTAGGACCCACATAATGTTATCAGGTATATGCTGAATATCTTCCCTAGGACCCACATAATGTTATCAGGTATATGCTGAATGTTCCCCTCTAGGACCCACATAATGTTATCAGGTATATGCTGAATGTTCCCCCCTAGGACCTACATAATGTTATCAGGTATATGCTGAATATCTTCCCTAGGACCCACATAATGTTATCAGGTATATGCTGAATGTTCCCCCTAGGACCTACATAATGTTATCAGGTATATGCTGAATGTTCCCCCCTCTAGGACCCACATAATGTTATCAGGTATATGCTGAATGTCCCCCCTAGGACCTACATAATGTTATCAGGTATATGCTGAATGTTCCCCCCCTCTAGGACCCACATAATGTTATCAGGTATATGCTGAATGTTCCCCCTAGGACCCACATAATGTTATCAGGTATATGCTGAATGTTCCCCCTAGGACCTACATAATGTTATCAGGTATATGCTGAATGTTCCCCCTAGGACCCACATAATGTTATCAGGTATATGCTGAATGTCCCCCCTAGGACCTACATAATGTTATCAGGTATATGCTGAACATCTTCCCTAGGACCCACATAATGTTATCAGGTATATGCTGAATATCTTCCCTAGGACGCTGAGGCTTCAATCAAAGCCTACTTATGTTGAGCCAGTCTGCGCGACAACTGTGTTTGGGGAAGTACTTAAAGTACAGCCCACGTTTTTGTTCCAGCCTTGAACCGACGCACATGATCCCCCTCACGTATTTAATGCAGTCGCAATTAAGGCTTTGTTTCTCTTATTTTCAGCTTTAATCCACCATTATCCTACTAGAATAGTAAACATTTGCAGGTTTACAGCCCACCTCGGTTGACTTCCAAGCCCAGATTCATTGTTTGTTTTTTAGGCTAGAGTTGAGCCTGGGTTGTCTTCCTTATTTACCCGAGTCAAACACAGCAGGGCCGTGTCCTCCTCCTGCTGCAGGGCCTCACGCATGGTCTCGTACTGCTGCTGCACACCCGCGTCACCTAGCAACACCTGGGGAGAGGAGGAGTCAGGGTTGACATAGTGACAGTATGTAGACATAGTTGTATCCAAACGCCTAACGTACAGACACATCCAGAGTAGTAGTGTGTCTAATGCATGGAGCATCATGGACCCTGGTCATGGAGCATCATGGACCCTGGTCATGGAGCATCATGGACCCTGGTCATGGACCCTGGTCATGGAGCATCATGGACCCTGGTCATGGACCCTGGTCACCGTAACACCCTGTATATAGCCTCCACATTGACTCTGTACCGGTACCCCCTGTATATAGCCTCCACATTGACTCTGTACCAGTACCCCCTGTATATAATCTCCACATTGACTCTGTACCGGTACCCCCTGTATATAATCTCCACATTGACTCTGTACCGGTACCCCCTGTATATAGCCTCCACATTGACTCTGTACCAGTACCCCCTGTATATAGTCTCCACATTGACTCTGTACCAGTACCCCCTGTATATAGTCTCCACATTGACTCTGTACCGGTACCCCCTGTATATAGTCTCCACATTGACTCTGTACCGGTACCCCCTGTATATAGCCTCCACATTGACTCTGTACCGGTACCCCCTGTATATAGCCTCCACATTGACTCTGTACCGGTACCCCCTGTATATAGTCTCCACATTGACTCTGTACCGGTACCCCCTGTATCAACATTTCACTGTAAGGTCTACTTCACCTGTTGTATTCAGCATTTCACTGTAAGGTCTACTACACCTGTTGTATTCAGCATTTCACTGTGAGGTCTACTACACCTGTTGTATTCAGCATTTCACTGTGAGGTCTACTACACCTGTTGTATTCAGCATTTCACTGTGAGGTCTACTACACCTGTTGTATTCAGCATTTCACTGTGAGGTCTACTACACCTGTTGTATTCAGCATTTCACTGTGAGGTCTACTACACCTGTTGTATTCAGCATTTCACTGTAAGGTCTACTACACCTGTTGTATTCAGCATTTCACTGTAAGGTCTACTACACCTGTTGTATTCAGCATTTCACTGTGAGGTCTACTACACCTGTTGTATTCAGCATTTCACTGTGAGGTCTACTACACCTGTTGTATTCAGCATTTCACTGAGGTCTACTACACCTGTTGTATTCAGCATTTCACTGTGAGGTCTACTACACCTGTTGTATTCAGCATTTCACTGTGAGGTCTACTACACCTGTTGTATTCAGCATTTCACTGTGAGGTCTACTACACCTGTTGTATTCAGCATTTCACTGTAAGGTCTACTACACCTGTTGTATTCAGCATTTCACTGTAAGGTCTACTACACCTGTTGTATTCAGCATTTCACTGTAAGGTCTACTACACCTGTTGTATTCAGCATTTCACTGTAAGGTCTACTACACCTGTTGTATTCAGCATTTCACTGTGAGGTCTACTACACCTGTTGTATTCAGCATTTCACTGTGAGGTCTACTACACCTGTTGTATTCAGCATTTCACTGTAAGGTCTACTACACCTGTTGTATTCAGCATTTCACTGTAAGGTCTACTACACCTGTTGTATTCAGCATTTCACTGTAAGGTCTACTACACCTGTTGTATTCAGCATTTCACTGTAAGGTCTACTACACCTGTTGTATTCAGCATTTCACTGTGAGGTCTACTACACCTGTTGTATTCAGCATTTCACTGTGAGGTCTACTACACCTGTTGTATTCAGCATTTCACTGTGAGGTCTACTACACCTGTTGTATTCAGCATTTCACTGTGAGGTCTACTACACCTGTTGTATTCAGCATTTCACTGTGAGGTCTACTACACCTGTTGTATTCAGCATTTCACTGTGAGGTCTACTACACCTGTTGTATTCAGCATTTCACTGTGAGGTCTACTACACCTGTTGTATTCAGCATTTCACTGTGAGGTCTACTACACCTGTTGTATTCAGCATTTCACTGTAAGGTCTACTACACCTGTTGTATTCAGCATTTCACTGTAAGGTCTACTACACCTGTTGTATTCAGCATTTCACTGTAAGGTCTACTACACCTGTTGTATTCAGCATTTCACTGTAAAGTCTACTACACCTGTTGTATTCAGCATTTCACTGCAAGGTGAACTGTAACATTTGATTTAGAGGGATACAGGGTGTCTACATTATTAGGCTTTTGTGTCAGGTCAGACCTAAAAAAAAAAAAAAAAATCCCTGGTCCAACTGAGGTCCTGTCCTTCTTACCTGGAATCTCTGTTTCCTGTCTGTCATCTCAGTCACTCTGCTAATTAAAGACTGTTCTGTTCCCTGCATCTTCTTCATCTCCTGTTTCAGGTTCCCCTGCAAAGACAAAAACACAGTGACGTCATCCTGCCGTCAATAGAAAACATGCTTTAGCTCTCTGAAACACGTATTTATACTGTAGCACGTGTGATATGGTTAGTCACCACTAACGATACTTAGACAACATTAACACTACGGCTCATACAACTGGGATGTGATCAGGTATTTTTTTGGTATGCGTGTTTGGTAACTACTCCTCTGTTCCTCACCCTCAGCT